>NW_009954216.1:2806378-2819590 GCF_000747805.2 Chaetura pelagica | reverse complement strand
GCGGGGCCCGGGCGCGGAGCCCGGGGGCGGCCGGCGGGAGAAGTTGCGCTGGAAGATGAACAACGCCGGTAAGTGCGCGGGGCCGCCGGGACGGCTCTCCGCCTCCGGGCGATCTTTTCCCCGGGGCCGACAGACGCCGGGCGGGCTTCCTTCCTCCGGTACCGGCACCCCTCCTTCCCTCGGGCCGGCACGCCTCGCCTCCGGGGCCAGTTCCACCGTCCGGGGCACCGCTCCTCCGGGGCTCGCACTGCCCTCCGCCCCGTCCCGGCATCACTCCTCCTTCGGAGCCGGCAGCTCCCGGGCCGCGCCACCGGTGCTGGGACCGCTCCTCCAGGCACCCCCCGTGCTGTGCCCCATTGCCCCGGCAGGTGCTCACCCCGCGGGGCACCACGCACCCGGGGCTGCGAGTGCCCCGACGCCGGCCCCGCAGGACGGGGACAGGCAGCACGCCCGGCCGAGGAGGGGGTCGGCAAGGAGACCGGCAGGTGGGGAGATGGGAGCGCTGCGCCCGCAGCTCCGCGCCCGCTCATCCCTCCGACACCGCACCCCTCGCAGAGCCCCTCGGGACTTCGCTAGGACTTGCTTCCCGAAATTCTGAGTTTGGGGAGATCATGGTTTTTTGCAGTTCTCTCTCCAAGACAAACCCAAACCCTTCCTCTTTCCTTTTGTTAACTTCCCAGAATTTTTCCTTGATGGAAACTGGGAAGGTGAAAAAGACTGGATGAGAAGGGTACCGAGATTAAAGACAAGATGTTCAACAGTTAAACATTAAAAGAAGTCACTGGAAAATTGAGGCAAACTTTAAATTCTCCACCAACACTTTCAGGTTTTCAGGGATGAGGCACATGTATAAAAACCATTAGCAGTCCAGGAAACAATTATTACAAATTCTGGAGTTATTTAGGAAAATCTAATGCTGCATCTAGCTTTGAAGAGGAAGATAAACAATCCCTTTGTGTTAGCCCTAAAATTTTCCATTGTGTTTTCATGTGCCAGAAGGTGAACGTTGCTGGGCACCTCACCTGCATGGATACATCCTGAAGCCCACAGATTTCACTGCTAGATACCTTGCCCTATAACTGTCATGTGTTGGGAAAGTGTGAATCATTGTTTGCCAAAGCACAGGAACATAGGATTGGAAAGGATCTTTTAGGTCAAACCCAGCCCTCTGTTGTTGTGTCAGAATATCATACCACTCCTCTGAGTTTAAAGCAAAAGGTTTTCTTCACTCTTGGAGTGGGGCAAGACGCTCCTTAGCAAAAAGTGGTGACACTTCACCTCCATTTTCTGATCCTGTCTCAACCAGACTCAGTTCCTCCCAGGAAACAAACTTACTTGAAACTTAAGTAAGCCAGCCAAAAATTGCTTTAGCCATGATGCTCCAAACCTGTTTCTTCATCTCTCTGTTACTTAAAACAGACTATTTCTAATGTGATCCTGTTGTCAGTGGAAGTGCAGTGTAAGGGGTATTAGATATATCCATTTGTAAATATTTAAAATTTGACTAGCAGTCTTTACTTGAAATGTAGCACTGAATGGGACTACCTTCATTAACCAAGGCAGTACCTGTTGTTACAGAATACAAGGTCGTACGACTCCCTTTATTATTTCATCAAAGTCTATCTTAAACAAAAGTATTTTAGGTAGCTCTCCTGCTGTTCCTCTCACAAAACTGAAAACCTCTTAGTATCGCTAGTTCTTCTAGTTTCCAGACCAGATTCAGTGCCATTTATTCTTGTGATTACATTGTCCTTTTGCTTAAAAATAGTTCTTTTCCTCCTCTGGTGTTTACCTACAGGTTGTATTTATAGAGTGCTCATATCCCTTCTCAGCCTTTGTTTTGTGCATTCACACAATGCAAGGAATGTCTCTCCCATCAGTGCAAAGCAGAACTTCCTACTGAATGTGAAGGAGAGGGGCATTTATTAACTGGCACAACTGGGGGAGAAGCATCAGTGATCTTTGTATCATAGTAAGTAAACATGGCCCCTGTAAGCAGAGTCATATGTGCAGGCATGTATGGTAGCCCTGATCCTACAGAAATTAAAATAATGACAGACAGAAAACAGGAAGGGAGATATGGATTATCTCCAAGATGTGGAACTGATATGAAAATAAAGATGAAGCAATCCACCCAAGGCCACAGGAAATCTCTGATAATCAGAGACAAGAGGCAGACCCCCAGCTCCGAGCCACAGACATAAGGACCTTCCAGCCTCTAAGTACTGATTTGTTTGCCAGGTGCTGAAATGGTGCTGCCCATGGGAAGAATCTAGAGTTGTTAGATTGTTCAGAGATGTAAGCAGACTGTATCAGCTGCTGCTGAAAGTGATATTGGAAAAGCTGCCATATGTACCTGTCAGAGAAATTTAACCAACATCTTCTTTGGCTCATAGTAAGCAGTATATGAAACTACAGGTGAACAGAAGTAGTCTGATGCAGTGTGAACTTCCTATCATGAAATGCTGGGAAATTACTGCCAAATCGAAAACATCACAAACACTTACAGTTTTGTTATTAAGAAATATATGCCAGGACTTTAGAAACAAGATTATTTAATTGTCAGGTGCATGTGGTTTTTCATAGTCAAGCTCCCCAGCCCTACCAAGACTTGTCTCTGTTAAGACAGTGAAAATGCTGGAGAATTTTCAGAATCTGATTTTTTTGGTGTTGAAATTAATCCTTTTTTGGTAATATTGTATTTAGATTTTTCCCTTTCCCCAGCAGTGTTTCTCTGTGGAATGTCATGCTGTTGCATTATATTTACAGGCAGCTACAATAAAGTTATGTAGTAAGAAAAATCTGTAAGCTATTGATCTGATATGCCAGAGTCATAATACATTGATCTGATCGTAGAGGATGGATTCCAGTAACTGTACAGAACAGCATTTTATTTCTGTGGAGTGGGATGTACTCTGACAGCCCAGCTGTTAATATTTCAATTAAGATTTTAAGAAATTCCCACAGGATAGTTACTACTGACTATAGTCTTTCTTCACACTAGTGGAGCCTTCTTGCTATATACAGAGTATTATTGATCACACTTTTGAAGAACACTGATAAGAGAGGATAGATGTTTTTCAAAAGCATCAGACTTAAGCAGAAGCTGAAAGTACCCTTCTCAGAAATGTCTGAGGCATTTAGGAGCCAATACTCTACTGGTTTTGAACAGGACCTCAGATCTCAAGTGCCTAAAGCCCCAATTCTTAGAAGACGTTTAGACATCTATTTCCTGTCCAAGACAAAGTAGGAGCTCATATCTAAATCTGGACTGAGGTCCCATTTGAAAGCAAGACTTGCACTTCTATGTCATTAGAAAATCCTAGTCTAAACACCTTCTCCATCTCAAGTGACTCCCATGCAACTGTTTTAATTTCTTCTGTAACTTTTTTTATTTCACACTTTTCTCTGACAGTGTGAAATAAATGATGCATTTACACGCTGTGAAACAAAGAGAACTACTTTTGCATTGAATACAGCAAATTAATGCCATCTCAGTTATTAACTGTACATCCCGGGGTGCTACCAGTGACAGCACTGGTGTTTTATGAGTTGAACCCCTCAAAGGGATTATGCTTTCCTTGTAAATCACACTACCTCACCTATTTAAGATCCAACAGATTGATGCAGGTTACACAGCTTATGCTGGATACTTAATTCAGAATGACATAAAAATGGCCTATCTACATAGGCAGCTTAAACACACTCTTGTTGTCTGACTTGGAGAAGTAGTAGAACTGTAATTACAGGTTGAAATCTACAGCTTCCTGTACTGGAGATGTAATAAATGAGATTTAGGAGATTCTGTAGAGTGGTTTGCCCTTCCATTCCTGGCAGCATTACTATAGAGATTGATGGCCATGTACTGGCCAGGTCCAAAACCAGCACTTCATCTGCTGTCTGCTTCACTTACAGTGAGGATCCATGTGGTTTTTTTGATAGGAAGCTCATTTTTTCTCCAAGGACTATGCACAGCACCATGGTCAAAATATTAACTCATGCATTAGACAGGCTGAAATAGGCACAGGCACAGAATTTCCTCTCTATCCTGCTTTGTAAGAATTTGGTGTTGTTTTCGTAGCTGACATGTGGTTGGTTCCCCCTGTGACTGTACAGTGCAGTCACCCTGTTGTCCCGACGGCACGTCTGTCACCCGCTGTGCAAGAAACCAATCCACACAGAGCCCTGAGATTTGCTTTAATATCCAGTTCTCAGAACAGGGAGCAGGAAGGTGTTCCACAAAGCAAGCTCCCTTTCCAGAACCCAAGTGCTACTTTTATACTCAAAAACGTGTGAAAGAACTTTAACATGATTCTATCACTGCACACAGGATGGGTCACTAGTCCCTCACTTCCATTCCAAGTGTCAGTGCTCAGGAATGTCACTGTGCCTGCTCAAAGACTAGGGGGTTGTTGTTAGCAGGGGTCCCTCTAGCCTGTGGGTATGAATTTTAGTATGCTAATGGCTCATTAGGATGATAATATAGCGATTTCAATTACTCCATGTGTTTTGCCCCAGTGCTCAAGGCTGTAACCAAGATAAGCTGTGGGGAGTGCTGCTCCATTCCTTTCATCTCTCCTGCAGGTGTCTTGCAGGCCTGTCTCAAGGCCGGGCTGGTGACTATTGGGGAGTGTTTTTCTCTAACTGGAATCTGGTTTTGCCCAATTCCCACTGTTTCACTATTATCTAGGCCCTGTTTTTATTCTGCGTGTCCCTTATGTTCTCTTTTATGTGATTTTTTTTTTTCCAAATCTGATTTTTACCCCCAAATTTTACTTATTTCAATTAATATTTGACATCAACACCATTTCCATGCATTTCCAGGTTTGTGCAGCACTTGGCAGCAGTGGGTTTTGTCACTGGTTTGAGCTCTTAAGACAGTTCTGATGTGAGAGAGAGCATGAGTATGATGGCTGCAATGGCTACTGGTATAGGGCAGGTTATGTTGTTTTTTCATGTCATCACCTACTTCATAAAATAGAAATGCTACCATGAAATAACTTCTATCTTTCCTGGTCCAAGTAATGTTTCTGTCTATAAATAGTGTTTAGGCAAGTGACATGTAAATGAATTCCTGTATTTACTGTTATTCTTAAGGTTGCCTATTCTCATATCCTCAATAGTGGGACTTTGTTTACTTCAAATGGGGAATTTGATCCCAGCCTTTAGAAGAACAGATTTGATTGATTAAAACAACTATACAGATGCAAAGACATACACTGATGTCTGTGTAATATTTTAGTAGCACATTCTGATTTAAGAGAAAAGCATTTATAGAACACAAAATTTTTGTTGATTAGACTGAGGAGTGGCTAACTGGCAGGAGTGATTTCTGTAACATTATTAAATGGTGGTATGTACAGTGCTGGGCCCCAGGATTATGTTGATACTGTCCAACATTTTCCTTGGTAGGAAAGCAAATAGAGAAATATCAGATGGCAAAGTTCGCTTAATGACTTAAAGATTGATTAAAGGGTAATTAACAAAGTAGTACGGGTAGTTAAATAAACAGATCTGGATCTTTATATTGGGTCCATTCAAACAAATTGCACTTAACACTCACAGAAAACGAACAGGCAGCACAGCCTTGGGAACAATTTATAGGTCATAATGGACAAGCAAGTCACCCTGATACAGTAAACAGCTAATGGAGAATACTGAGAAGGTTGTCTAAGAAAGGACTGAACTCTCTAGGCAGCATCATCAGTACCCACTGCAGAATTCTTCCCATAGGTCTGCCCTGTTGTCACCGTTTGACTCAGGTCCGACAACAATGGAAAATTGGCTTCATCCTGGCCCAAACCAGGACACCAGTGTATTTTAAAGGGGCTACTGGAAAATTGGAAAAGCTTCAGAAAAAATCAGAAGGAAAAAAACTTTAGGAAAGGTAAAATTGCCCAATGAAATACTTAGTTCAGTTTACAAAAAAAAATAATGTATGAAGATATAACTGTAGGGAAGTACAGAGAAATACTGAATAGTAAAAAGGTCTTAAACTCAGTGGAAAAAAATAGTAACAAATGCTGGAGATACAAGCCAGACAGCACTAACTTGAAATAATGGCTTTACTTTTTAAGTATCAACTCATTGCAGGAATAAGATAAGGATAATAGTAAGGTATAATGCCCACCTTTTTCTGACTTCTGGCCAAAGCCTTCTAGGAGATATTTACCTTTACTCTGATACAGCTGAGTGAAGTTATACAACTCCTGATCAAAGCTGTACCACATTTTCTGATGGTCTTGCCTGAATATTTTCCCTCTGTCTGCTTCTCAGGCCCTTCCCATCTGTGGATTTCAATCCCTTCTTCCTGCACATAAGCAGTGACAGATAGGACTTATGTGCATTGGTTTCCACTGGGATTCCAGGTTTGGTGCAGTCTCATCCCAATGTTGCAATGTGGTCTCTGCACCTGTATTGTCACCTCCATCCAAAAGCTCTACAGATCCCTGAACTATGCAGTGCATTTCTGTCCTCAGGGTCTCTTCCATTTTAACATACATCTGAGTTGAGCTAATGGCAAAGACATGAAGAAAACACTGGTCCACAAAAGTTCATTGGTCAGAAAAAGCTACTTTCAGCATCTTAAGAGATGCCTGAAATGGATTGCAGCAGCAGCCCTGTGGAGCTCGGTCATTTCTTGGGCCCAGGACATGTCTACAGATACCCCTGCAGATATGAAACTTGAGCGTTGAATTATGTCTTCACTCCAAAACCAGCTGCTAGATGGGGTGGTGGTAGATAGGGTCCCTTGTAGCCCTAGTCAGATTCTAAACTAATTGCTAAACCTGGAGAACATTTGGGAGTGGGTAGAGGTGCAGTGTTCCAGGCAATATGCCATTAGGAAACGTTTATTGTCTCAAAGAAACACTTCAACAGAGAAGGCTGCATGGGTTGATTGCCATTCCAGGAATGCTGCTAGGCTGCTGTTCTCTGCTTAGAAACTTGAAGAGAAGGAGAGCAATGTAATTTCATATGGGCCATGGCAAGAATGAAACAATGCTGAAACGCAAGTTTGCCTGGAGGAAGGTGGGCAAGGAGAGGAAGTGGTCCTTGTCAGTACAAGGAAGCATGGAACAATAAGGGGAGGAGCAGGCTAAAGAAATTCCTATTCCCCAAGAGTTTCCTTTTAAGCACAAGGTGGGTGTGTCTCCCTCAAACATAAAACACATCCTAAAATAAACATGCAGTTTTATTTGTGAACATACACATTCCTTATGGTGCAGTGTTGTTTTGTGTCCATTTAGAAGTTACAGCCAGAACCTTTCAAGTTGCTCAGACAGCAAAGGAAGCAGAAATGAAAGCAGAGTAAAATTGTAGTGATAAAAGGCAAACAGTGGTCCTTTCTTTTCAGTAGTTGTTTGGGTTACTTTTTAAACAAACAGTTGTACTCCTCCCACTGCCTCCCCCTGCCATATTCCCTGCAAAAAAAGAAAAAGAAAAAGAAAAAAAAATTAAAGGAGGCTCATGAAAGGCAAGAACACACAGAGCAGTCAGGAAAACACTATGGAAGTAATCAGTAGTGACCAGTAGCTGGCACAAGTGGGTAAGTGTAGGACACCACGGTGCCTATTATTACCAAACTAGCCCATTACTGTAAGTGTTCTTCCACTAACAATGTTATTGAAGGTAGCATAAGGAAAAACTCAACATTACTTGATTTTGCTGTAGAAAATTATCACTGGAGAGAAAGTGGGTAATTGTGTTTAAGCTATTTAGTTTTTTAGGTGGATGTCTGCATGGTTATTTTACACAAAGAAAAATAGCAAATGACATTATTTTATTTCAAATTTGTTCATAAGGCAAAGCTTGAGTCTAGTCTTTTTTTCATTACTCAGTGTTTCAGTGGAGACACTGACAAGAACAATGATCAGAATGCAGAGACTATTCTCAAGCCTTGTCACATCCCAGGAATGGAGTAGCTATATTTGTATCCTACTCCTGGATAGACATTCCTAGGAAAAGCCAGACACTGCAGGAAATGGTATAATACCTCCAAAGTGATGTTACTTGCTTGGAGTTGGCTCTAAAAATGCCTCAATATGGTGATAAGGGGTCCACTGCAGATTTCTGGTAGGAAGGGTGTAAGGACTCGGTCTTAGCTGATAAACACTTAATGCATTTTACTACCAGAATGTTAAGTTTAGGACGTTCAGTAATTGCAATAAGTGATGTAAAAATCCAAAAGGTAGATCTGGCTGGGAAGCCAGGCTTACAATATACTCAACCCACTTCTATTCACAGAATCAACAGAATCTTAGGGGTTGGAAGGGACCTGGAAAGATCATCCAGTCCAACCCCCCTGCCAGGCAGGATCACCCAGAGCACATCACACAGGAACGTGTCCAGGTGGGTTTGGAATGTCTCCTGTGAAGGAGACTCCACAGCCTCTCTGGGCAGCCTGGCCCAGGGCTCTGTCACTCTCACAGTAAAGAAGCCTTTTCTGATATTTACATGGAACCTTCTGTGTTCCAGTTTGTACCCACTGCCCCTTGTCCTATCACTGGTCATCACTGAGAAAAGCCTGGCTCTGGCCCCCTGACACTCACCCTTAACATATCTGTAAACATTGATGAGGTCGCCCCTCAGTCTCCTCTTCTCCAAGCTAAAGAGACCCAGCTCCCTCAGCCTTTCCTCATAAGGGAGATGTTCCACTCCCTTCATAATCTTTGTGGCTCTGCACTGGACTCTCTCAAGCAGTTCCCTGTCCTTCTTGAACTGAGGGGCCCAGAACTGGACACAATACTCCAGATGCAGCCTCACCAAGGCAGAATAGAGAGGGAGGAGAACCTCCCTTTACGGACTAACCACCTTTCTAATGCACCCCAGGATGCCATTGGCCTTCTTGGCCACAAGGGCACATTGCTGGCTCATGGTCATCCTCCTGTCCACCAGGACCCCCAGGTCCCTTTCTCCTACCCTGCTCTCCAGCAGCTCAGCCCCCAACCTGTACTGGTACATGGGGTTTGTTCTTCCCCAGCTGCAAGACTCTACACTTGCCCTTGTTGAATTTCATCAAGTTTTTCCCCACCCAACTCTCCGGTTGTTTCCCTCCCTGTTTGGAACTGGCAACAGTTTTTCAGCACTCACAGCCTTCAGCTGCTGCAGACTTGCTGCTGGCTCAACTGTGAAGTGTTTGGCACATAACATTTCCAAAATAGTCTGGAGGGAAAGATTAGCTACCCATGCTGTGATTTCAATAATTAGATGCCTCAAAGCAGCAGTGGATACTGTGAAACAATAGCACATACTACAGTATTGGAGACTGGCGAATATGCAGTTCTCTCTCCCTTCTTTTCCACAAGTTCTTTTTAGCCTCCACACATGAAGCTGGACTGGATAAAACCTCAGAATAATTCTTAATCAGTATATACAAGAAGGCACTTGATTAGAATAGACTTCAGTCCTTCTGGGCCGAGATGAGCTCAGGAAAAAAACTGACTCAGTTTTTAACTTGGATGAAATCTCTCTGGTGTCTCATAATTCTAGAAAGACTGTTTTCTGACTGCATCAGAATGCCAAATTGTCAGTATCTGTCTGAGTACTGGAGAAAACTCCAGCAAGGTTCAGAAGATTAGCAGAAACAGCCTCTCATATCTCACAGAGTGTAACCAAACATATATGCCATTATTAGTCCAATACAAGTTACTCCAGTTGAACTAAGATAACAAGAAACGTACCATGACACAAAATCTCAGAACAATCAGAGAATAATTTTTAATCAGTTTGCATTGAGTATTGCTTTATTCTCAGTATGATGCACATCTGAATTTTAATAGTCTTCACCTCCAGATATCAAAAGTATTCATCCCAAAATACTCAAAATATAACAGCATAGTAGCTACACTTCCAGAAACTTATTCCATGATTTAGGATAAGATTTCACATGGGAACTTTGTCCTAAATGATGTCTCTTGAAATGCTGTTCCCATATCTCCTGTGTGCAGGTCATTCAGATTTTGCACAAATAATTGTTCATGTCTCTCTCATGATGAAATAGTTTGTCCTGTGCTTTTCCTTACAACAGAGAGCTCACTCTTTTTCCATGAAAATGTGTTAATTACATTTATAAAAATAGAGATTTCTGATTGATTAACCATGTAATTACCTGGTGATGATTAAGCATGTAATTACCTTTTGATGGCTAGGAAACAGTAAGAGCAGACCCCTTCTCCTTACTTTTTACCATCTGTAACCATTTGGTGTGCTGGATTCTTCACACCACATACTTCATCTCCTATAAATCTCAAGAGGGACGATCCCTATTGTTGCCTATTTATGCAGTCTTTCAGTATTGCATTTAGTTATTTAAAGAATATTAATTTCAGGGCCAAAACAGCTGGAAATGGCTGTAAAATACACTGTGAGTAAAATGGCCATATATGCTTAATTCAGCTAGCTTTAATCTAGCTTTTTGTCAATGTGCTTGAATTGCCCCACACTTTTTGTCAGCACTTCCACTAGAAATAGTTTAGAGACCCCGACTGGCCTTATTTTGCAAGATAAGTCATTTTTGTAAGTCTACTTTGTAGGATGTATTCTGCTGGCTTTACTGAGGAACCAACATGACTAACATGGCTTTTCTCTCTTTTCTCCAGAAATCACAAAGCCACCACTAGCACCAAAACCAAAGTTTATTGGTCTTCTTTCTCCAGTAGCTGTCTCCAAATTTTCTCCTTCACTGCCAAAGGCTGATATTCTTCATAACCCGAACTCTATGTCTAGGGGTCCCAAACCACCTATTGCTCCCAAGCCAAAATTCTCAGCTGACACTGAGGGCAAATCCAGTGTTTATACCAACAATAACTTAAATAAATGCTCAAATGGGAAACTGGTATGTCTTGATGGAGGGCTGTATGAAGGAAACCAATGCCATGCTGATTACTCAGAATCTGAGGCTGATAATGAATACATTGTTGTTCCTGAAGCTCAGCTGACCAGCAAAGACTGTGATGACTTGGAACATGAGCATGATCAGAACCTAGATGTGTCTGTGGAAAATGAAGTCTCGGAAATTCCAGAAGAGGTAAAGAAGGAAGAGGGTAACATTGCTAATGATAAGGATACCAGTAATCAAGAAGTCACTGAAGATAAGCACCATCACTCTTCAGATATTGCTGAAACAATGGAACCAGACTCTGAAGAATCAATCAGAGAGATTGATCAGGCTGAAGCACCTTATGAGGTGTCCTCAGATACCCCTGATGGGGATAATGATGTTTCCAAGAACGTAGATGAAGAGGAGTATGTTCTATATGATTGCAGTGAAACCAAAAACAAGAAGGAAACTTCTAACAACCTGGAACTGGATAAGGACAGTAGTGATTGTAAGACTGACAGTGATAACATTTTAAATACAGATGAGGAACTAATGGGTGATATCTGTAATGATACCATTGCAGTGCCACTACCCACAGATGAATCAATCTCAGGTTGTGAGAAGACAGACCAGGAGGAGGAACAACAGCCTGAGATATTAGAAAAGGGAGATGGGCGTCTAGCACATGATGGTGACCACAGCACATCTGGAGAGCTTGATTTGAACATAGAAAAGGGGACAGAAAATGATGACTGTGCAAGCCCTATTGAGCTAGCCAAGGAGGCCAGTGAAGAAACAGCTGCTGGCTTAGGACTGTATGAAGATGAACCTAATGATGAAAATGGTTTGGGAGAGTCCATCTATCAAGCAGCAGCTGAAGAGGAAGAAGCAGACCCAGATGACCACAATAATGAAAACACAGGAAATGCCAGTGATGGCTGTCAGATCACAGAGAGGAGAAGTGAGGAGAAGACATCAGAGGAAGCCTGTGAAGCAAGCAAAGACTCTGGAGAAGAGGAAGAAGAAACTGTGAGTACAGAGCATATGGATGATGGCTGTCAAATTGCTCCTTGTAGTGAGGAAATACCCATGGAAGATGAGAATCTTCAAACAACAGGGACCTCTCTGGATGAAGATGGTGTGATCTCCGATAGCCTGCTTAGTAGTCAAGGGATGGAGCCAGAGCGGGAAGATGTGACTCTTGAAGAGCATAGTGGAAGTATTGTGGAAACCTCTAAGTCAGATGACCTGCAACTTGAAGATAATGAGGTGGAAGCAAAGAGGCTCAGCAAAAGTTTTCCAAGTCCACCTCAAGAGGTCCTACTTGAGGCACAGTTAGAAGCCTGTATGCACAGCAAAACGGATGTAGAATGTGGGACCAAACATGTCTTGCATGAAAATCTAGAAGTCCCTGAAGTGGTCATTGTGCCTGAAGAATCAGAGGAAAGAGAAATTAGCAGTGATTCCCTAGATGACCCTTACGTGCTTCCAGCAGAAAATGAAACTGCTCATGATGGGCAGGCTGATTTAGGAGCTGAACACAGTAAAAGAGATAAACTAGGTATGGATGGTGAAAACAACTTGCTGCCCATTGATCGTAAAAACGCTGTCACCAGAACACGGTCGCTCTCTGGGAAAATGCCAGGAAGTGTCCCAGAAACAGTTCCAGAAGAAACTGGACCTGAAACTGATCTACCATGTTCTCACAATGTCTCTGGGACAGAAGATTTAAGCAGTAATATATTTTCAGTGGAAGGAAAACCAATGGAAGCCAACAGGGCATTACCAACCAAGTTAAGACATTTCATTTTATATCCTCGATCTTACTCTGTTGAAGGAAGAGAAACACCTATCTCTGTGAACAGAGACAGTGATGTCTGTGTACTGGATGATGGTAGGATAAAAAGGACAGAAGACAACTTGTCTTTGCCTTGTGTTAATGGTTCCTCAGGTAGTTTTTCCCAGAGAAATCATTTTTCATCATGTGGTGTATCTACTCCATCCTCAGTTGTTGATATACCACCTCCTTTTGAACTTGCCTACATCACCAAAAAGCCAATCACTAAAAGTTCCCCTTCACTTTTGATAGAGAATGATTCACCAGATAAGTATTCCAAGAAAAAGAAATCCTCCTTTAAGAGGTTCCTCACTCTAAAATTCAAGAAGAAAACTGAAAGTAAAGTTCATGTAGATGTTAATGTTTCCTCTTCAAGGTCCTCATCAGAGTCTAGCTATCATGGGCCTCCAAGGCTGATGGAGGTGGACCGGAGGAGCCTAAGTAGTTCACCTCAACTAAAATCACACGTGGGGAAGTTCCGTGCAGCTGAGTCTCCCTCAGCTGTTCTTTTCTATAAGGATGGTAAAAGAAAAGGAACACCCAAGTCCTTCAGCAG
>NW_009954216.1:2776637-2806141 GCF_000747805.2 Chaetura pelagica | reverse complement strand
CAGCAGGAGCGTGTCACGGGTGGAGTCCTTTGAGGACCGCTCCAGGCCTCCCTTCATGCCACTCCCATTAACGAAACCTCGGTCCATTTCTTTTCCCAATGCTGACACATCTGACTATGAGAACATTCCTGCCATGAGCTCTGACTATGAAAACATACAAATTCCTCCTCGAAGATCCACAAGAGCAGGAACCTTTACTGAGTTTTTTGAAGATCCCAGCAGGGCATTATCTGCTGCGAATGAGAATGACGGGTATGTGGATATGAGCAGCTTCACTGGCTTTGAGAACAAACAGCAAACCACAGACCAGGAAACAGAAAGGTACTGTAAGAAATTATTATGTAAAACCTGCTAGCCTTGGCCAAACAGTCAAGGCCTTCTGTGCTGGGTATCATAGGCAGATCCTCCGTCTCGCTTGACTTATGCCCCTGCTCAGGAAATACTTACCAGAAAGATTGGAAGAATACAATATAAGCCTTTATTAGTGAAAAAAAAAGAAAGACAGACTCTTTACCTGATAAATCTATAGTAGCAAGTCCAGTGGATCTGGATCCTATGGTTGACAGATACAAACCGAAGAACGTTTAAGAATACTTGGTTTATCTAATGGATATAATTTTTGTGGCTTGTGGGGGTGGGGAGAGCTTGCTTTGTTCTTCAGTAAGAAAGAGGTTTCTCACTTCTTGACTGAAGGAAAAAACAGCCTATCTGCTAGGAAAGGGTCCTGATTAATTTTTTAATTCCTGTCCGTTTCTCAAAGCTACAATATATATAATGTATGTTTCAAAGTATATTAGTTAAGTATACACTTATGGATTAATAAGACTAGACAATTCATCTTAAAAGTTGCTTTAGAGCCTATTATTATGGTCCTTTGACAGAGCTGCTGATTTATAAATTAATTAAATGTCTGAAATAATATGCATTGCTAACATTAATAACAATGTTTCATCCTATTTTATTTTATTATTTGTAAATATGAAAATGTGATTTTCATAGTTGCATAGGAGCAGTGCACTCAAGACCTCTGAATTTTAATCTGTCATGAAATTATAGCATACTGTTCTGTGAGGATGTAAATAAGGAGAGTTTTCTACTAAGTTCATGTTAAACAGGTAATGAGAAAACAAGGTGCAAAGCAAATGAATGAAAAGGCATGTCTTTAATGCAGTTATATTTTGTTAGAGATGTGTGAAAAAGATATGTGTCTTAAAAACAGTATTTCATGTCCATTTTAACCCGTAATTCCCCTTCTAAAGATTTAATACCCCTGTTTCTTTGCTGCATTTATTTTGTCTGGTCCTCTCCCCCGTCTTTGAGGATGGAAGAAAGCATGGGCATATCACACATCCCTTTTTCCATATTGCAGACACAGGGAGTATAAGAACTTCCCTTTAACAACTCTGAATGAGTCTCGCAAACCATTTCTAAGACAGGCATAATAATACAGCGCTTTGTCTTTCTGAGAGAGGAAAGAATTGGCAGGGGTGGGAGAGGTGAGCCTGACATGGGGAAAAAGGTTGGATCAGTCCTTAGCTGTGGATCCACCTGTGCTGGAAGCTGAGGGGTGTGGGACACAGGCCTGTGGCTTAGCTCTGGGAAGGTGCTGGCTGCCTGCAGCCTCGGTGGTCCTGGCCCTGGAATGTAGTGGAGCACAGAGCAGGATCAGGGGTGCACAGCTCTGTGCTGGGCAGGGCTGGGCAGGTGGTGCCAGTGGGGCTTGCTCTGCCCCTCTGTGCCCAGCACACTGACATGAGCTCTGGAAAAGCTGCCCAGCTCTTTGTGTCCACTAAACACCACCCATTTTAGGTAGTTCTTGAAGAACCAAGTTAAAAATATTAAAACTACGTCAATTGCTGTGACTTGGGCCCATCTGTGCATTTCCTGTGGAAGCCTGTTGTTTCAAAGGGAGAGCCAATCCAAACTGGTTCAGGAAGTCTCAAGGTCAAGGCGTGAACATATTTTTTCAGTCTGCTGCTTGTTGTTCGTGTAGTTTTTGCTGCTGGGGAGAAATAAAGGCTGGGCTCCTGAACAAGCTCTTTATCAAGATACCCGGGGTGGAGGGGAAGCGCATCAGGCAGACAGCAGTACACGAACATTGCTGCTGAGGCAGCTGTTATTTGCTGTATTTGCCAGGATGTTTGAAACAAAGATATGCCTGAAAAGCTTTGGTAAAAGGTAAATGGGTAATATACATCCCATGGCATAATATTGAGACAGTGGCATGGCATAATATTGGAGAAACAGTGTATGGTCTGATCACAAAGCACACTGTACGAGTACATGTAGATAAACCTACTTACTCATGCATACATGATGTATGGACATGGATGTTTTATTTCCTGCTAAAGCAATTCTGCCTAAAATATCTCTCAATGGATTTAACCTTTCTAATATGAATACTATCAAACACAGCTCTACCACAACCACACAGCAATAAAAATTACTTTGAACTCCAGCCTGCTCATATCCTAAGGCTTATTTTAAGCACTTGAAAGCAAAAGTGTGTTGGATTAAACCCTTGCAATATATATGAGACTTGAGCCTATGGACTTTGGTACATTCACCTGCAGAGCACTGGTATTTAGCATCTCCTGATATCTTATGGAATTGCTACATTTTTTATGAATGGCAAATACAAGTCTTTTATTACATTTCAGAGAACAGAATGTGAGAGTGCTATGGAAGATTATAATAATCTGGAAACCTCCACTACTGTGTGGTTGGGGAGAAGGGGGTGGAGGGTAGGCTGACAGAAATTGACATATGAGAAGATTCACTGTTTAATTTCCTTGCTTAAAAGGAAAGATCATGTGGAGTAGATTTAAACCAATAATTTCTAATTAGAAGCAATCATGTTTTATAGAAAAAATCCAATAACACAAGTGTTCTAGAAATACATCTTAACTTAGAATTACCATTGCCAGAACAGAATTGGGAATATTGCCCCTGAAGGGCAGTTATTGTGTATCGCTGCAATTTAGCTATCTGGTATTAATAATTTAACTGTTTTGGGTGTATGACAATATAGATCATCATTAGCCCTCTGTACAGAATAGAAAAACTGGGACTTAAGTGGAATTGGGAAAAACTCCCCTGATGTTTCCCCAGTCCAGATAGCCTGAATCAGACTCAATTTTCATTTGCTTTTGAAAAGTCACTTTCTAGCTCATTTTTTCTGAAGAGCTGCACTACAAAATGCAAAGCAACGTAACCCAGTAGTTCAGGCTGAAAGCAGAAGACAGCTGTGCCCACCTCTGGGACAGTACACTGTAACCTGTAGTGTCGCCTTGGCCCTCAACAGCTACAAATCACAGCAATTTCACCAAAGTTAGTGGCTAAACTTTCATCAGGTAGAAGTCAGTTAGAATTTAAGTGTTTTGGCACATGTCAGAATAGCTTCACTAACCCAGTTAGTCAGAGCATCAAACCCTGTATATGGCAGTGGGATGAATATCAAGGGGATGGGAAAGGAACCTCAAACACTTGTTTTATAGTTGACACAGGATCACTTCAGTGCTTTTAGGATAGTCTTTTATAAAGGTTTAGACATGGTCAGGAAAATGGCATCTGTTGGGTGTTTTCAGAATTTCATTTTCCCTTTTTTGCTTTCTACTCAAGTCCATAATTTTGATTTTCTAGGTTTGCTAAATCTCAATCCTTCTTTCTGCTAAGATGATGAAAATCCAGATAGGAAAAAAGACAGGGAGAAGAGAGGAATAAAAAGAGTATACCTGCAGTTCCACAGCTAATCCCACAGTGGTGCTGAATATTAATGAGAAATGAGCTAAAAGATCATGTTGCTGTACCTTATTATATCCTTCTGCATAAAATGTCGATCAATACATGCTAGAAGAGCCTCAGTGTGATTACTGTACTTAAACAATCACAGGACTTCCTCAGACTCTGATTGTCAAGTGAATTCCAGGGGGGACAGTGTGGGGATTCCAGTGCTTTGTGCAGTTATTCCAAGGCTCATGATAATTCCTAGCAAATCTCTAGAGTTGCAGTCTTGTGCCTGCAAGTTATTACCAAGGCTTCTTCCCCTGCTTCTCAAGACATACAAGAAAGCTGATCACCTCTTCAGTATCCTATTCCTTTGTAAATTTGTTTTACTTTTATAAATATATTAATAGCAAAAGAAAAAACAGGGATACCTTCCATCCCCTATTAGATACAGGAGGAAACATAGTGATGAACAATGAGGAGAAGGCTGAGGTGCTAAATTACTTTTTCACCTCAGTGTTTAGTAGCAGGACTAGATATGTTGAGGGAATCAAACTCCCTAAGCTAGGGGACAGGGACCAGGAGCAGAGTGATCCCCCCACAATCCAGGAGGAGATGGTCAGTGACCTGCTCCACCACATAGATGTGCACAAATCTATGGGGCTGGATGGGGTGCACCCAAGGGTGCTGAAAGAGCTGGTGGGGCCACTTTTTATCATTTACCAGCAGTCCTGGATGACTGGGGAGGTACCAGCAGATGAAGGGTAGGTCCTGTTTGACTATCCTGATCTCCTTCTATAACAGGGTGACACACTTATTGGATGAGGGAAGTGCTGTGAATTTTGTCTACCTTGACTTTAGCAAGGCCTTTGACAAGGTTTCCCACAGCATTCTCCTGGAGAAGCTGGGTGCTGGTGGCTTGGATGGGCACACACTTTACTGGATAAAAGACTGGTTGGATGGCCGGGCCCAAGGAGTTGTGTTCATGAAGTTCAATCCAGTTTGGGGCCGGTCAGGAGTGGTGTCTCCAGGGCTCAGTGCTGGGGCCGCTCCTGGTTAACATCTTCATTGGTGATTTGGATGCAGGAACACAGTGCAACCTCAGCAAGTTTACAGATGACATTAAGTTGGGTGGGAGTGTTGATCTGCTGGAGGGCAGGGAGGCTCTGCAGAGGGATCTGGACAGGCTTGAACAATGGGCCAAGGCCAGTGGCATGAGCTTCAGTCAGGCCAAATGTTGGGTCCTGCACTTTGGCCACAACCACCCCTGGCAGCTCTACAGGCTTGGGTCAAGCTGTGCCAGGGGAGATTCAGGCTGGATACTAGAAAAAATTTCACAGAAAAGAGTGGTGAGGCCTTGGAACAGGCTGCCCAGGGAGAGGTGAGGTCACCATCCCTGGAGGTGTTAAAAAAATGGGTAGACATGGTGTTTCACAAGGTGGTTTAGTGGTTAGGGGTTGTAGGGTGGACAGTTGGACTCGATGATCTTGAAGGTCTTTTCCAACCTTGACCATTCTATGATTCTCTGCCCCATAAATCCTTGGTCTGTGCCTACAATATGGTAACATGCACCCACAGCACTGGTGAGAAGCTTTACAGGATAATTTCCTATTTATAGGTCATGTGCTTCCCAGGGCTAGTGATAACTTTAATTTAGGAAGGTAGCATGGAAGTGGTCTACTAAAGGGCTCAGGTCCCCTAAAGACCTGTATGGGTCCACTGTATGGAATTCTGCTGAAGCCATGGAGAAACATGGTGATCATCTGTATTGTGAGAGGTTTTTTAAATAAACAAATAATTTTTAAACATTTATACATATAAAGGAAAGTTATGTATAGATTTATACGTCAATGTGGAACATGTGCTGGAACTTGTAGATGGGAGAAAGTCCCATAAAAATGCTGTAACAGGGAAGGAAAGGAGGGTCAGAGAGTGAGCCTAGAGACAAGAGGAAAATACATTTTCACTTGTGATCTGGTGATCACGATTGAAAAGAAAATCTCAACAACTTCTATCAGTTGTTGCACTTTGCAGCATAAATCTGCAAGAAAGTTTTGTGAGTTCATTGCAGAGCAAGGGATCCCAGATACCCTGACTTCAGGCTGTGCACAGCCTATTGAAATTCTTGACAATAGCCACATCCAGCTCTGACATGAGTCATGTCTTTATTGCTGTTTACTTTAGTATTGTCTGAATTGCCAGAGGGAGTTAGGAGGTGACAGCAATTAATACAAGACTTCCAGCTGCTCAGAGACGGGGAGCAGGCTGCAGGAGATAACCACTTGCTGCTCAGGTCTGGGCATGCTTCACCTCCTATTGTCAGGCATTTGGGGGTGGAGAATTGTCATTCCAAGACAGGAAGGACAGCAAGACAGCTATGAAATGCTCTTTGTTAGCAGAACTTTTTCAACTAGCGTCTTTGAGAAGTGTCTCTAGGTTGTACCAGTAACGTGATCTTGATACTGAAGGAGAGATTTTAGCATATTGTCTGGATTTAGGTATCAATCCTACAGCAGCTCCATAACTCTTCTCCTTTTTTCCAAGATCCATGGAGCAGTTTGTCCTGGTTCATGCTGGTGATGCAGATGTGGAGGGACAGTACAGGTATCAGGAAGGCAGTGTGCTGCCCCTGCACAGCTTGCACTGCACCCCAGAGTCCTGCACACACCAGAGATGAAGCACAGCCTCAGCTGCTGCTCAGCCACAACATACCAGGTCCAGTCCTGGCTTTGTTTTTGAGGAATCACAGTCCCATGTACCTCCCAGGAAATGCTCCCAAGTCCTCAGCAGATGATGGTTTTATTAGCAGCTAGGATCCGTTCTGATGGCTACTTTTCTGATCAAATTACAGTGCAGAGAATGGGTACACGTGGGCATCTCCATGTCCTGAGGGCTTATAAGCCTGGGTAGACTTCTTTGTCTTCTCAGTTACCATTTTATGAATCAGAAATATAGTTCAGGGGGGTTACACAAGAAGAGAGTCTGCTGTATACTGCATATTTGCTCTGGATTATGTTAATGGGGCATAGCAGTGATATTGGTGTGATTTAAGCATTCCCTAGCACCATAGAGAATAAAGCATGTACTGCAGACAGGGTGGTGAGACTGCAGATTGGCAAGATGCAGCCTGTTTGAAATAGTGAGGCCTTTTACTGTCAATGAATGTTCTATGCACGTCTTTCTCCTCTTCCACCCCCACCCTGTGCCTTACTGAGATTTACGGAATGAGAGATTGCATATCACAAATCTGCAGCCGTTCCAGAATCCACTGCTCAATGATACGAGGTAGAGCTCTAGATTAGATTTGTAACAAAAGCAACAGAATGCCATTGCATCTTAAATGCAAACCTAACCTAGTAGTTTATGGTTTCTTGTGCCACCCAGCAAAGTTATTTATAACATAAAGTGCATTTTTAATTATCTTACAAGAACTCTTCTTTTACAGGATCCAAGAGGGGTTAATGTAAAAGCTACCTAAAAAATTTGCTGTTCAATGGCATACAACAATTAATTTTATCTTAATCGACCAATTAGACTTAATGGATGGAAGAACATATTTAAGAGGCTGTGTCTGCTTTGCCAAGACACCTCTTAAAAAGCTTATAAAAGGACCCTTTCACTTGAGTAATTGGTGGGATTAATTAGATGCTATCCTTCAAAGGCCTAGAGCAAGCAGATTTAGACCTATCATCAGTGAACATCTTTTGGTGTTCTGACTGACTCATGCTACACCAGCTTTATCAGTATCATGGGGATGTTTTCTCAGGAAATACAGCTAAGGTGCTTATCAACTGAGACAACTGATAGTTGCTTGGCTCAGTTCATCAGTCTCCATCCAGCCATTCTTAGATTTCTCAAATTAACCACCTCTTCAGTCTGTTGGCAGTTTGTCCTAATGTCTTGAATACATTTAGTAAATTTGGGCCAAAAACTAGGATATTAATCCACTACATCTCTCTGATGGGCTCTCTTGGCAAGTGGCTCTCTGAGCTAGTTTGGTGTTTCTGATGCAGGTTTCTCATTGAGGCTTGTTAATCCTCTTACATTTAAGGTATTAGTTCTGCGAGTTGGATTAAAGTGCAGAAAAGTCTCCTCAGCCAAACAAGCCTTCAGAAGCAACGGACTGCACACAGTACAATTCAGTCCTTGAAGTCAAATCTTCTGGTTCTTAAATAGATAAGGATTATATGCAGGCTAAAACTGAGCACCTCAAAATCTTTCCTTTAAACTTTCTGCTTTCACATTGTCTGGCTTAAAAAATCCAGACAATGCCAGTGAAATAAAAACACAGCACAGTGCATGCACTCAGGGTGAAATGCCATAGCAAGTGTAATGACCAGTAAGATGACAAAAACATTAAAAAAAAAAAAAAAAAAAATTAATCTGTTAATCTTGGAGTTCTAAGGAAAAACACGGCTTCAGTGGGTGGAAGAGATATAAAATATATCTACCTAATTGCAGAGTCCAAGGGGGATAAAAAAGGTATTATGTAGCTCCCAGCATTTCTTCTGACAGTTTTATTTACAAGTGTAAAAAAAAACAGACACTGAAGTAAATTCTGAATTAAAACATACTCTTAAATTGCAGAATAAAGAGAGTTTTCATTTTCTAGAATTATTGGGGGAGAGGGGAGAATTAATTAATAGATCAATCCCAGTCCAAAATCACAAATCTACACAATTTTTAATCATGCCAAACCTGATTTTCCAGCCAAAAAAGCCTCAGCCAAGCAAAACTGCAGCCAGCTCTAATTTTAATCTAGGAACTGAAACTGACACCATGGGAGACAGAAGGGAGCCCCTGAGCACTTTCTTTCAGGCCTACATATTAGCAGTTACGTTTCTCTCCTTCTGGAAATATTCTGCTTTAAGAACTGGGTGAATCTCTGAAACACAAGAAAGTTCAGTTCATTTGATGTTCCCCCTAAACAGTAGGAAAGAAAAACCAGATACAAAGTCATGGTTAGTTTAGAATCCCAAGAGCTCCATTTTCTTGGTAAGGCTGCTGATGAGCTCAGTCTCAACTCTGATATGTGCTTTCAAGTCCAAAGGGAATCACTGCTGGAAGGACAACCATGAAGATAAGATGTTTCTTAGCAGGATCAGTTCCTTTCATTTGTCCACAGGTCTCTGAAAACTGATAGGAAAAGCTGCCAAACCTCCCTGCCTTTCTGATAGGGAGGTATTTCTGCAGCCCCAGCATGCAGGAGCTCAGGAACTTTTAAAGCCCTGAGAAAGGGCAGTGCTTTGTTCAGGACTGGTCTTTGTGAGGGGCAAGGAAGCCTTCTGGACACACTGCCTGAGATCACTGACCCTTGCTGCACCAGCACAAAGAAGCACTATTGCAGTCATGCAGGCAAAAGATAGTTACACTTTTTAATGTTTTCCTACATCATGACCAAGAGACAGGACAAGCACATGCTGGCCTGGGAGCAACAGGCAGCTCAGTTTGCAGCCTGTTTCAAGGGATCCGTTGTTAAAACTCCAGCTCCTTCCCAGTAGCAGAACTATGCTGGGAATCTTAGCATGAGGCTAAAACACATTTAGCACAAACTACCACTGCTTCAGAAAGTTTCTGAGGGAGAGACTTAGGCCAGGGATGACAATCTATGAAAATAGCCCTCAAGAGTGATGAACATTTTGGTCAGTAAGAGAGGTGGTACAATCTGTAGAAATTCCTTGGTGGCTCTCAGCAACAGAAATAGATGGAGGAGCACTGAGAACGGCAAGAGAGGAGTTGACCAAGTCTCACTCCAGTCAAAAATACTTTTGTTCTTATTTTGGGGGGTTTTGTTGTTGTTGATAATAGAGAGCATTACTATTGTCATCTAGACAGGTTTCCCTCTGATCTTATCTTCACTGTATTTTTCCCCTAGCTTGTTCCCTGATCTGGCTGCATGGTCTTGATAAAGCAACTGATCCTTTTAGTATACAGAAATTAAAACTCTTCTTCCATCTTAAGAGTCCTGCAGGGCAGCATGGTCTTCATTATGCTGAACTTACTGTGAATGATTTCCATGGAAAGCATGGAATAACAAACTAGCAATAAAATTAAAATAGAACATAAAGACTCTGTTTCCAAGTTTTAGTGACTAGGTTACCCTGCCAAAAATAAACAAAGAAAGAATAATCAGTAACATACCCCTGATCACTGATCTATTATATGTGCGATGCCATCAGTTTATTTTTGTGAAATGTATCATCTTTTTCTGACTGGATCCAGAACTCATAGTCAGAAAAACACTGGTAAATGTGTCATTGTCAGAAAAGTGTCTATGTAAGTGGATCTGGTTGAGGAAATGATGATGCTCACTTGGGGTGCAGTGGTACACTCTGTTGATTTGTACCTCTGAGGATCTTAACAGCTGTTTATGATTTGACTGCCCTAATAGTTCAGGCTGGCACCTGAAAATTGAGAGAGCTGAAATATTTTCAAGAGGAAAACATTCACAAAAGCGTTCTGTGTGAATGATGTATCTGTTTTGACAAAGTTTAAGGGAAACTCCTACATACTGTAGCATATGATATAGAAATCCCAGTCTCTGCTTCTTCTGGTTCTGGTTTTCATCCCAGATCACTAAGAATCAGTAAACACTGGGAGTTAGATTCTGAGTTTCTCACAGCCCAGTGCCTAAAACACCAACCATAGGGACAAAAACAGGCACATAGGTTTTGGTCTCAGAGCAACCAAAAATGGATGCAGTTCTGCTTCAATTCTAGAACACTGAAATTATTTCTCTGCAGTTTTCTGAGGCTCAAAAATAAACTTCTAAGCTTCAGATGTTGCAGCAAAGAAAAATAGTTGTCTCCTCGTAAAGTTCACAACCAACTCAACTAACAACCCTAATCAGAGTTTGCCATTCTCCATGTGGTGGATAAAATACCTTTTTCAACATTGCTTTAAGCTGTGAAGAAGTTCAGCGTTTGACTTTCAGAGTCTGTGTAAAATTAAGTGTCTCAGATGAAAAGCGGGGTAAATGGGAATTAATTAAATCAATGATAAAGCTTAAAGAAGAGCAATACTACGGCAGGATGCTATTTAAAAGATATCTGCGGACTTTTCACGTCAATAAACATAGCATCACTTGAACCATCAAATCTCTGACAGGCCAGGGACTGTAGGGAATGGGAACATGATGGGAAGTTTTGAAGATTTGTTGGAAAGTCTTGGAGTATCACCTACTTAAAGATACTGATTTTCATGTCATTGTTTAGGGCAGAGAAGAGTGCACAAGTTGCAAAGAATCATGCTACACTACATGATATAGGGTCAGACAAGATCTTTTCCAAGTGGTTAAGAGTTACCTCTTGACCCACCACAACCTTTTTTTGCCAGTGGCTTCAATATCACAGTTGGCAAAGCAGTGCCAATCTGCGAAGTGGTTGCTGAGCCTGTCAGTGATTTCCTCATGTCAGTTATGCAGACACCTCCCTGACAGTGTCTGAATCACTCCCGTTACCACATCTCTCATTCTACCCATGTACTTTCACTCCCAGAGTAGGGAATGAACAGCCATGCCTTGATGCAGCAGGCAGACGGCAGCCACAGAGAATCACAACACAAGATGGTAACAGAACATACCCAAATGCTTTCAAATCTGTAAAGTAGGCAGCTTCACTGCATTTTCCATGGCTCATATGTGTGCTACCTTTCCTTGCACTGCTCTTCCTTCTGATTCACTGATTCAGTCTTCCTGACCAGTGCCCTCACAAAAGCAAACAGCACAAAGTGGCTGCAGAGATAAGCAGGACTATGCACACGCCAGGAAACTGGCATGTGCACACCCCCAGAGCCCCATGTCTTGTGCCACTGTGTGTTACAAATATGCCTTGGTTCTGCCTCCCCCCATTTGTGAAACCACCACAGACTGATTTGTGCAGGCCTTTTTCTGAAGTGTCTATCTGCAGGTTTTGATAAATTGTAAGTAACTCTGCCTAAATCTTCCATTGTTGGTGCTCTTCTCCACTGTGTTCCTTAAGCAACTCAAGAACAGCCCCAAACCACAGGATCAAACAGCAACACTAACAAACAAGCCTGTTAAATAGTTCAGCTAAATTTCTGTATCTCAGCTTGGCTACAAGAGTGTATCCATTACTCTGTGCCTTAACAGAAGGAGCATGGGCATGACCTTGGGAATACCCATCCCTCTTTGACTGGACCATTATAGTGAAAACCCTTTTAGTTTCCAGTCAACAGGAGGAACAGAAGCCAAACTATGCCCCAAAGGAGATGGACAGAGGAGTTCAGTTTCAGATGCTGGCAGGAATCTGTAGTATCCAGAGCCTGTCTTACCTGTATTTTAAACACAACATTGCTCTGGGATTTACCACTTTACACAAATGACAGCCACAGCACAAAGAAGTTAAGAAACATGCCCAAGATAAGAACAAAGAATCTGTAGAACAGTGGGGGTTTCAGCTTTGCTTCCGAGACAGTTGTCTTCCCACAGAGGTGTACTTCTCATACTCTGAGATGACCATCAAGTGACTAGCTGATGGTCACTTCTTATAGGAGACAGCTTTTCTTTCTCCTTAATGCAGTTCTTGGTAATTGGCTTACTCTGTCACCCATTTATGAGAGGAATAAGGGTTCAGGGTGAAATCAGATCATCTTATTCTGCTCAAAGATAACAAGTATGAAATGACTCCACTAAAGTCAGGGTGAATCCCTCCAAGTTTTACTCCAGTGTATCAAATATCAGACCATCACTAAGAAAACTAATTTTATAGAGGAAAATAGGGCAAAACTACTGGGTGGTTTCATTGTCCAAGGCCATATGTGCTGTAACTATAGGTTGCTCAGCAAATAACTTCAAACCCATCCTGATAATTAGGAGATGTTTTCATTGTTATCTTCTGTCCCTGGACAGATGTTCAGTATGGAAAGTTTCAGTATGATGCAGGTGTGTGGCTTTCATGGTCTAAGCAGGAAGAACAGTTTTCGCAGCTCGAAATGGAAACTTTTATCACTGTCAAGCACTTGGGTTTTTGTTCTGCCCCACTCAGTTCAGGTTTCCAAGCATTGCAATGATTCAACATGGCAAAGAGGTTACCAGAGATTGGGTTCTAGAGAACCTGTGGTTTAGGGCTGTGGTTTAGCAAGGGAAAGAAAAAAAAAAGACAAGCATAAGAAGGAAGAGCTGTGCTGATGCCTTAAGGAAAACCTCTGCTGGTGCTGTTGGACAGATGAGTTCTGGATGCCTGTGAGGCTGACAATTTAATTTAAGCAGCAGCTCAGTGGTAGGCGACATGCAACGTAAATAATGTGCTCAGAGGAGTCTATAAAGGGCAGAGCTGCCTCTAATAGCCTATTCTGTATTATCAGCCACCCCATTGTACCTTCTGGCACGGGGGGGGGGGGGGCGTTGGGCCACCCCATTGTACCTGCTGGCAGGGGGGGGGGGGACGTTGGGTGCGGCGCGGCAGAGCATCAGCCCTGGTGAGTTCATTGCCAGGTCCCCTCTGGGGAGGAAGTGTTCCCTGTTTACAGGAAATGCAGGATAAGGGTGGGAGGGCCAGGCTGAGCACAAGCTGAGGCCACGATGGCTCGTTGGAGGGCAGGGAGGGGGTGTGCCACTTGTCTGGGGCCCAAGGACGCTCTTTTGTTGACAGGCTTGTTCAGCTCTTAGTGTTGCTTTATTTACCCCAGTGGTGTAAAGACGCAGGATCAGGAATGGTGCTCACAGAGAGCAGTGCACCCTGGGGTCCAGGCAGCTGAGCCTGAAAAATGGATTGGCTGTGCAGGTGCCTCAAGGAAAGAGCAGTCCATCCATCTCACAACACTGGGGACATGGCTTTTAAGCCTCACTGTCAGGCTTTTCTTACCTCTTCTCTACTTATGCTGCCCCCTGCTAGGCCAGAGAACATTCCCTGAGATGGAGCCCAAACCCAAACCATTGCTCAGTGAGCACCTCCAGCAGCCATGCTTGGAGGTGGAAGAATTTTGTCCCTAAAGTTGTTAGAACAGAGCAAAAGCCTTACACATCTGACCAAAAATCCTCTTCCTCTCTCCTGTATCATGTCCCACATCAATGCAAGAAAGAGCAAAATTCAAGTTTAAATGTTTGTGCCATGAGGAAGAACACCTTTCTGGCCTTGGCAGGCAAACAGCTTATGTCTCAGAGTGTGAATGTGATTATTCCTGTTACCTTGCCTTGTCAGGCTCTGTATGTTATTAGCAGATATCATGCCTTTTCTGCCCTTTTCAGACTTCAGCTGCAATATTTGCCTTCATGATCTGCCATAACAGCAAACTGACTGGCTAAACACATGCTGCAGTAATAGGCATTTCCTTTTATTTGCTTTAAATGCATTTGAACTTTTAATTTCCTTCAGTAATGACTCTTCCTTTCGCAAAATGAATTTAAAAGTCATTTACAAATAGATATAAGAAAATAAAGGAGTTTTAATAAAATAGGATTATTTGTCATCCTATTGCCTCTCCTAATTACCATCACTGTAGTGATCACTTAATATTATTTAACATTTTTTGAATAAGGATGTCACTGCCTGAGAAGGACATGCTGGACATGTGACTTGAAATAAATAAATCCCAGGACAGGGATATTCTCTCCAGTATGAAGTGTGAGCTCTCTCCAGTATGTCCATGTCTCTCTCGCACTGAGGAGCCCAGCAGTGGCATATAAAATAGATGAAAGGATGTGGATTCATTGCAGTAAGACACATGGTGGATATCAGGAAAGGTGTACTGCCTAGGAGCTCTGTGGCAACACAGAACAGTCTCGGAAGTGAAGACCTGACCTGAGTGCTGCTGATGTGGCTGGAGAAGGGTAGGACAGAGAGGGTGGTACAATATGCCTGTGCCCATCCCATGTGCCAATGAGACTCATGACATTCTGGCACTTCTCTTTAAACACAAGCCGGAGCCACTGGACTGCAGGCCTACTATGAATGGAATCCATGCAACAGTTCAGCAACACTGCAAGTTTTTCTACTGTGTGATTCTTCAATAATGCCACTTGTAATGATTACCAGACTAATATACTGAGGCATTACTCCTCAATTATAATGTGTTCTTATTTTAACATAAAGCAGTCATTTACCAGTGAGCGAGCGAAAAACAAAGGGTGGGCCTTAATTTCACGTCTGGTGGGGCAAACAATTACAAATTGCAGAAAGGCTGTGCAGGCAAGGAGAGAGACTGGCTGAACTATTAATAAGCCTCCTGAGCTGTACCTGCCACTTGCTCTTGCTTTCGCTTGTGATGAGGCCTCTGTTGCTGTAACCAGGCGGGTTTTTGGAAGCCTGGTGGTGCTACCCACACTGAAAGGCTGCAGACAGTAATACTAAGCAGGAGAAGACAATGGTGAGGAGCAGTGCTGCTGCTTGGCCCTTTGCCCAGCCATAGCAAACACACCAAGCAGCTTATCAGAGCCCACAAACTCTGCACAGGAGGGAAAAGCTGGCAGCATAACAGAAAAGCTGCCAGATGCACATGCATGGCGAGACACACAGCCCTGTCTGCAGCTTGAAAGTGAATGCAGATATGTTGGGACTTTCCTTTCCAAAAGGAAATATGAGTCTGGTCAGTGGCCTTGGGGGTCTCTTTCTTCATTGCCCTCCCACTGACACTGACCCATCTCCTGTCACTCCAGCATTGGCTTTGAAGCTTTGGATTTGTTCTCATCTAGGATCTCCAGGTGGGAGATAAACAAATAATGAGATGAGGCAGAGCTGCAAAAGCAAATTAATAATGTTTCAGAGCAAATGAGAAATAAAGAAATCATATACACTGAGTAAGCCAGGCCCATGTTACAGAGTGAGCTGGTTGGCCAAGACGTCTACTGGAACACATGGAGATGTCAGATTTTGTTTCTAAAGACAAAGGACTCACCCTTTTGTCTGAACATGGGACCTACCCTTGGAAATAAAAAAAGCTTGGGACAACTGTGATGTATAAGCTACATATAAGCTCCCAGAAGGATACTGTGGTCTAAAATACTAATCTAATCCTTGAATGTAAACACAGCAAAGTCAGGTAGGAATAGATGGGTGTTACCACTTGGCACTTCTTTTGCCAGTACTGGAATACTGAGTCTCGTGTTGCGGTACCAAGCATAGGACTAAAACTGGCTGGTAGCAAGAATGGGTGCTAAAGTGGTTAGTAGATTGAATTATGCTAAAGGATAATTGGATAAAGTTCAGAGATTTTAGAATGATTGATAAGAGGCATGACATAGTAAGACGCCAAGATCTTTGCCTATTTCATATAAAAGACAGAATTAAAGGAAAGCCTGAACAGAGCTTGTGAGCAACTGCACCATAACTAAATTTGGAAGACTGCCTTAAATTCAGCAGACAAAGGTTTAACAAGATCCCATGTCTGGGATTTGGAGCTGAGCATATTCAGATCACCAATGAGAGACCTTTCTAAAGCAAAGACCACTGAGCTAGTCTGTTCTTCCCCTCTGCAGTGCCTACACCGAGCCCTACAAGGTGTGCTCAGTCTCTGTGATACCCACAGAGGTTGTCACATCAGATGAGGAACAGAAGAGTTCAGAAGATGACGAGAGCAGCCTGGGTGATCCCAGCCTCATCAACAAGGTAAGAGACCTGAAAATGTGGACTGCATGAAACTCTGAGAGGGAGAAACAATTTGCAGAAGGACTGGACTCTCAACTCTGCTCTTTACCCCGGTGCTCATTTAGAAATGTCAGAGCTATCAGGCCTCCAGTGCACTACCAACAATTTACCCCCGTAGCATTGTGACAAAGAACTGCCAGCCTAAGATGGGACAGTGGAGGCAACACAAGGAGGAAAGGCCTGACTTGAATGTCAGGAAAAACATCTTACTTAAAAGAAGGATTTAACTGTGATCTTTACAATCTTACAAACTACATTGAATAAAACAATGTCAAATAAATTATTTGGACCCGTTCTGCCTTGTGAATTATATGCAATTCTATATAATTCTATATAAACTATATAAATGTAATTCTATATAAACTATAGTCTTACCTAAACAGGTTGGACCAGATGATCCTTGAGGTCACTTCCAACCTGGCGTTCTATGATCCTATTGTCTAGGAGGTGGAGTAAATTATCTAATAGGTTTCTGCAATCTCACAATTCTCTCATAATGGGAAAATGAACTCATGTTTGGGTTGATTGTATTGACTTATGATGAATAAAACATCTCTTAAATTACGGAGAAGACCATGGAAATGTGACTACAGATTAAGATCATACAAGGCTGTTTTAACCTCTAGTAAGGTGTCCCAACAGTGCAGTTGTTAAAAAATGGCATTGAGCAGTTTTAGGTACAAATTTATCTTTGTTTTTCACAGATTTTTTGGTGTGTGTATATTCTTTAAACCTAATACGAGCCTAGCAATCTAATGTTATGTCTCTGAGTACAAGCACCCACTGCATAGCTCATTTGAGTGGCATGGAACAAATGGGTATGTTCTTCTGAAGTCTTCCAATTTGAGCCCAGGAGCTAAGGTTGCATAGGAAAACAGCAAATCTTGATCTGCTACACCTTGCTCTGCTTTCATTTTGGCCTCATGTCTCAGTGTCAGCACAGCCATTTAGCTTTCTGATTGTAGATGGCTTGTGTCTGCTCATAGGCATGTGTCAGAGCCTGCAAAAGTCTGTGCAGATGTCCCTCCAAAACCAAATTATGACCAAGTAAGGGTCAGCTTTGTCAAGATTAAGCATATTGATTCTAGAAAAACTGGATCTCTTCAGGCATTTCTAGTCTATGTAGCTTTGTCTAGGGGCAGGTGTAGAGAGAAGGGAGCAGAATTTTCCCCTTACCAGGACACCAGTTTTTTCAGGAACAGAAAATTGCAAACGGAATGACCATGAAAGGGAAGTGAAATCGCTGTTGCTCTCTGAGGGAGAACACCTTTTGATTTCCCTGTGTGCTGTATTGCTCTGCATCTGCCCTGCAGGATGCTGAGCTGCCCATGGTACCAGTGGCATATTTTTCCTTCAAGTTCTATTAGTTAGCTGACAAATCACTAGCATTTTTAGAGCATACATGTGTTATGTCAGCTTGTGAGGTTTTCTCCGCATGTCTTAGTTGTGATGCCAGCAGAGAGGTGACAATAAAATTGTCACTTGAGTTCACAAGGGAAAAGCATGCAACCACTGTGCACTTGGTAGCAAATTCAAGGCTGTTAAAACAAATCTTATTGACTTTTTTGTAGGGTTTTACTCAAGACATCATTGAGCTGGATTCAAACCTGAACTTCATGGTTGTTTTTTTACTCCTAAAAAATGATAAATCCATCTTGGACCCATCTAGCTTACACGCATGAAAGGAATTCAAAGGGAAATTAGTTTAAGAGTTCAGACTTGACTAGACACCAACTTCAAGTTCCCTTTGGTAGAACTTAAGTTTTTGTAGCAGTCTCAAAACATTCAGTTTTTAAAAGATCAGAAATAGAGACAACATAATCTTTAAAATCTACTTTTGAGCTCAGCTCCATGGTTTGAAAAGGTCTAGAATCAACACCTGCTGGTTGATCAGCAGTATGTTACAAGGAGCTGTATATGCAGCCAGTATTACAGAGATGAGATGTCACCTTGGTGGCAAAATGTGAAAGTCTGTAGTGAGCTGAATAGCAAGCATGTAACCACAGCAAAACGGTATAAAAGAAAGAGAATTCAGACCAGACATGGCTGGAGTTTATGCCAATGAAAACACAAAGCATTCTAGCTAGTCATTTAGGGCTTTAAGTTTAATACATCTGACCTTAGCCAGACTGGAGGGGTGCTCATTACCTTTTTATGGTGGTGTGCTGGGGGTGGGGCACGAAGAGGAACCTCATAGAGCAACAACTCCTAGCGCTGTACTCGTGAGAAAGCAGCACTGGAGGCAAGATGCTCTACCCTCCTCCCAGGTGTCAAAATATAAGGCAATGGAGAAAAGGGCGATAGCAACCCAGTATGGCAGATGGAAGGGACCTGTGCCCCACACAAACAAGGTACACTGAGCTTAGCCACAAAGGTCTCACAACAAGCAGGGCAGCTACTGTCTGATGGCTGCAGAACAGAAGCTGCCTTTGCTGCTGCTTATCTATTTCCACTGGGTGGGCTTTGTTTCCAGACTCCATTAATCATTCTGTTTTGCAAACCTTTAACCTTCACATATTAAAACACACACACAGAACTGAAACATACTGGAGCTAGGAGTGACAGATTTGTGTGCCTTGAGGACCTACCTAATTCAGATGCCTTTAGCAGCTCTTGATTTATATAACGACCCAGATTCCCCAGGAGAGCTGCACTCTAGCTCTTCAAGGAAGGGGCCTGGGAGACAGAAGATGTGGACTGCTTTTCCTTTTCTCTAACAAATTCACAGACAGCCTTTGAAAGCCACTTGTATTTGTAATGCCTCAGTTTACTGTTGACACCACTGTGACATGACTGTGAACTGCTACACAGTTCATAATAATTACAAAAGAGGCATTATGAAGTCATTCAGCTCAGAGGCTGAAGCTTGCAAATTGCTGTCAGTGTTCTTGTGCTGGGTTCTATCCAGCTGCAGTGCACCTACCCTGAGGAGTCTGAAATAAGACACACGGAGGAAAATGCAGGAAGATATGCAGTTCGTCCACGTCACCATGGCAAGACAGTGGGACACACCAGAATGGCGCTGCTGCTTCTAGTTACCCTAGTTACTAGTTACCCTGCTTTTGAAATGCGAAGGATTACTCCAGATGAGTGGCTTGCACCAATGCTTGCAGCAAGTGGAAGCACCAATGCTTCTATTTTAGTGAACTGTTCTGTGATCTACTTGTGCTGGTCTAAGGCCGTACAACCTCCAGCCCAATGGAGACAGATTTTCCCCCAGCCCCACAACTTTTTAAGCTAAGCAGCTGCATCAGCGTAACTGAGAGCTCTGAGATACCTGGCACTGTCACCACAGATGGCTTGGCATTGGTCAGGACAAAGCCAGAGCATATAAATCACTCAGTGTGGAGTTATCCCTATATGAACTGGATTACTACCACAGAGAAGGGAGTCCTGCACCAGTTAAGTGCCACATCAGCACGGACAATTAATCACCTTTTTCCACTGTTGACTACTTGAACCCTTCTCAGCCCAAATGGGTTTTTTCTACTAGGAGGCACAAAAGAAACACAAAACCTACAGTTTATCAGCAGTTTGAGTTGCCTAGGACTTGTACTTCAGCTGTGCTCACATTTGTGCTCTGTAAAGATCTGCAGGCTTTTGGGTGTTTATTGCTCTAAACAAAAGCTTTCTGGTGGTGGGCTTCATTACACATTGGAAAACACTGGCTGTTGGAGAAGAAGAAACTCTGAGCAAGTCACAAGTCATCTCTAGGTCTCAGTTTTCCATCGGTACACTTGGTATCCGTTTGGGGGAGGGCTGCAGGGCTTAGTTTAGCTAATGGAGAGATGATGGCACAGTATCCTCTTTGCTTTGCAAGTTATGTTGCTCAGCTGAGCTGTAGCAACTGTACAAGCTCCTAACCTGGTTTAGGTGCCTTTGTGTTTGTGACCTTCCTGGCCCCAGCATTTTTTTCAGAGCTGAGAGAAGAGGAGATATTTCAGTTATATATTGCAATTTTATATTGCATATTGCAAACACTTTATCAAGCATTTGGTTTTGGTGAGGATGGGGCGATGAGGCTACAAGACAAGACTCAGTGAAGCAGAAAGCTAAAGGTCCCCCTGTGGCTGCATGGCCTCCATCTGCTAAACAGAGGATTGCAGTGAGGCCTGGAGTACAGCTTCTGGGGTGGGAGCTGGGAAGGAGCCAGGGCTGGGCACAGGACTAGCTGCAGGGAGCACAGGTTGCTAAAAAGGGGGCAACTTAGCCATGCTAAAATAATCACTTGGACTTTGCTTCAGAACCTTGCTTGCCCTCAATCCCCCATTCCCAGAAGTTTTGTCTCCAGACACTGTCGTCAATCTCAGAGTTCATTTCCTTGTTAAACAAACAGCAATTAAATAACACAAGATGGGCAACGCCTAGAGAGACTGTCTCAAACTCGCCTAGACGGGCCATGTGACACCGGGGTCCCTGTGCTCTTGCATAAGACATATTAATCATGAGAGGAATTACAGAGTGTGACAATGTGTGTGTGCAAAGGGAAAGCAAGCCTGGCCTGCTGGGGAAATACACTCTGCTTCTTGACACTGTGGAGCCAGGCTTGTCCACAGAGGACATCCTGAAAAGCCAGTTGGGCCAGGAGACCCAGAAAGATACAGAGCCCCTTTCGTTTGCTCTTCAATTAAGTTTCACGTTCCCTGACCTCTAGCAACCTGACACACAGAATCTGTGGTGGAAATACAGCCACAAACTTCCCACATGTCAGGTATACCAAGGAACTGCATTACATCACTTCATGGCCCAGTCCAGCTTTCAGAAGCAGGATCTGTAAGCATCGGGTTTCCAGCAAACCTGGTTTGGCAAGGTCACAAAGACTTGCTGCTGAACTCACCTCCCCTGAGGCCACTTTAGGTCAGTGAGGGCTGCTTTTCTTCACCACTGCTGCACTACTGTTTTAGTCCCCTACTTCACCACTACTAAGTCAAACTTTTCCCAGTAGATTCCTTTCAGTAAATATTTCCATGTTTTGGTCATTTCTCACCATAAGGCTAAGTCATGAAATAGGAGCAAAATAGCCTAATTAGCCACTTGCACCTCAGAGCTATACACTTTGTTTCTTTCACAGTTTTCTGTGTCTTCTGAGATGCCTTCAGCTAAGTAGATGCCACTGAGATGTTGTCTGCTGGAGTTCCAGGCTCTTTGCTTTCTGGAGATACGTATGGCCATTCAGCTTGGACATTTTGTTTAGCATGCAAGAATCCTTTGCCCCATTTGCTTCCACAGGTCTCACAGCAGTCAAAACACTTTGGAATATGACCATTTTGATAAAGAACTCCCTTTTCCATGTAACAAAGTGTAGTAACACATAGCATGATCCCAAACAGCACTTTCTGCTCTCTGATGAATTTTGGACCTGTAAAAATCAACAGAAAAGTTCTCTGGTTCTTCAATAAGGACAATTTTTCAAACTTGACATCTGCCTAAGCAGCTATTGTACCACATTAGTAGTATTTGAATTGCAGAAACACCCTGTTATGGAAAGGACTCCAGGATGCCAGGCACAGAACAACAAAGAATAAAAACCTGCTCACTGTTTTTACTGAAGAAATATCTCAGTTCAGAGTGCTAACACTACTTTATTTCTTGGAATAAGACGTGTCTTAATTTGTCTCTGTTTTTTGCTGTTGACAGAAAGAAGGCCAATCCAGAGCTTACCTTATTGCCCAGGAGCTGATGTCTTCAGAAAAAGTGTGAGTTCATTGTTACAACCCTATCTGCTGCTCTCCTAAAACTGAGGCTACACAATCCACCCTTCAGCAGTGGTTTGATGTCAATAAATAAAAGTTTGTCTCTTTCCCCAGATACGTGGAGATGCTCCAGCTGTTACGTGTGGTAAGTAAATTATTTTAATCACTGGAACCTAATGGCTTTTTTACCTAGTTGCAATTTAGAAGACATAAAAGCATTGAAGGGACTGAGGTGAATTTGAGGAGGGATGGTTTACAGTGAACCTCGCTCTCAACATCTTTCTTGGCTGTTAGTTGCAAGGCAGTAGGGAATAAGAGTCACCACACAAAGCATGCCCACTGCTGCTTGGAAAGAAATGCCCTGAGAAGGGAAAAAGTAGCACTAGGTTGTCCTTGGAGGACACCCTCAGCCCTAGCAGTGGACGAGAACTCTTACGGAGAGAAAAGTAATGAGGTGAGCCTTGCACTGCTGCCTGCCCACCGTGCCTCTCAAGAAAGCCACCAAAGCTTCAGAGCCTTCTCAGGCTTGGTGAGCAGAGGCAGGAGATCAGCCTTAAGTGTGACAAACACCTTGCAGGTTCTTGCATTTCAACAGATCAGAAACTGCCAAGCTGATCAGCTAGGAACCAAACACTTTAAGGAACTTGGCAGCTTCAGTGGCAGCTACAAGTATTTTGATAAATTGGTGAAATGTGCCCCTAGCCATTTGACTGTCCTGGCTTTCCTCTGATTTCTGCACAGCCAGACAAGCTACTTGACACCAGTGAGAGAAAGATGGAGCTATCCATTGCATCCTGGGGAAGCCAGGGTGGACTAAAGGGCTTCTGATCACGAAGAATACCCACAGAACTCCGTGCTAAAATTAAGATTTCCAAAAGTTATCATCAAGAAAAAAAAAAAAAAAAGTGCCTCTGCCAGCTTCCAAATCAAAACAGAATTACACACACAGGAAATTACCATGCACAGGGAGTATCAACCACTCTGCATCACCATTAGATGCATCCAATTAAAACATTCTTTAATATATTTATCTGTGATTTCCAAGTACATCTGGTACCTTATGGTCAGCATGTAAGTGCAGGGCTGAACCACTGTGTGTGTATTTAGTGGAGTTGTCAAGGAGAGACTTCTTGATATATAGAATAACATCCTAGCATTTTCCATATATCTTCTAGGACATAAAAGTGGCTAACTACCATGGCCTGAAAAATCTTCAATTTATAGATCCACATCCTGCAAGGCACTTCAGTGCCTTCAACCACAGCATGAAGGCTGCTATAGCACCATGTTACTGCCAGGCTGCCTTGCCTGTGCTGTTCCTGGGCCAGGAAAGGGATGCTTCAGGACTTTCTCAGTCCCTTTAAGACTTAATTTGCCCTTTTCTCCTTCCTCTGGTAAATCCTGTTGTGGTGAATTTGGCTCTGAGGGTATCTGTTAAATGAGTATTTTATGCATTTTCAAAATAATCCCATTTTTCTGTCTGTAAATATAATTTAGAAGGAACAGGAAATGTCATTTTTGCTTTCTTTTTTCCAAGTTGACAACTTTAACATGAGACAGGGATTCTGGTTTATATCTTTGCTAATTTTTTTTTAGTTTAGAAACACTTACGGATGAAAGAACATGCTGTTTGCCCTTCAGCTAGATGGACTCCAAACTGTTGGCAATCCCTAATACTAAAAAAAACCAAACCTGCATCCTAAGTTAGTTAAGGAAGAACTCTGCTTGGCTGCTAATTTTATCTGCTGCAGTGCTCCAGAGTTGGCTGAAGATATGAAGGAATGAAAAAAGTTTTCCAGGCTTAACTGAAAAACATAACTACTCTCTATTCTCCTGCCTGGGAGACACTTCTTAAGGACTTGATTGGTTTTTCTGTATCTTTCAGTCTTGTAACAGAATATTCCACTGAATTCTGCTTTGCTGGGATTTTGTTTCCCTGCCTGCCCACCCCACTGGAGTAGAGGGAACTTAGGAGTAACAAACAGACACATCAGTTAAAAAATAGATCTTTGCTGTGCACTCACTGTTGACACAGGTCCCACTGGCAGATGTCACAAGCAACTACCAGTGACCAATCAGTCAGTCACCAAACTGCCATCAAGGTACAACACCCCATTCTCTGCCAGTTACGGCCAAAGGCTTCCTCAACAGCCTATCTCAGTTCAGGAAAACATTTCCCTTTGTTCCCCATCACCAGCTTTCTCAAGGAAACAGTTTCTTAATGTTCATCTTCAAGCCTCAAGTTTCATCTTCTTACATAAACCCACATGTTGGTAAGAAAGGCAAGGAACTAAGCCACACAACAGCTGCTTTCAGAAGGGAAAAAAGACTTCTCTTAAGTCTGCAGCAGGAGCAGTTTCCCATCTCATTTTTAGGCTTGGCTAGAGCTGCTATTCATTCAGCATAACATATTCTGTTTGGCCTTTCAGCAGAGACTTTAGTAAATTGATTGATTGCCAGAACGATGACATTTCCATACACCCACTCTGCTATTGAACTAAAAGAGTGGAAATATTGTGTTAGCTCACAAGCTCGGTATCAGTTGGTGTGGTAGTAGTGATAATAATCTACAGGGTTAGCTGTTAGTCGCCCTATTCAAAGGTAATGCAATTCTCTGGAGCAGAGAGTTAAGAACTCATTCTGGACTCAGCAGATGGGACCTGGGGGCCTTAGAGTCCAAATCCCTGATCTCTTGGTACTCACCATTTAGTTTTTCAAAGTTCAGTACTCTTTGCATTTCCTTCAGGATAATTTAATCCTCAGGTGTTGACATCCTTTTCTCCTGTTTTTCTTCCCCAGTAATGCAGGCTGCACTTGTCATCTTTTTCTTAGTGCTTGCTCCTGAACAAAATGCTGCAGGTTGCTTTCTCAGCCTAATGTTTCACACATCACTTTGAAGAACCAAGAGCATCATTTATTTGCTTCCCTTCAGTCTGTCTGTTTCAAATGACTTTACTAGATGTACACAAATTAAACCCAGTGTGATTCAGACTTCCTCAGGAGTCCAGTCTCTGTGGGATCAAGCACTGCTTGATAGTTTACAATGTTGACTTTTTTTTTTGTCTTGACCTTTTGTACATAAAATCCCCCCTTTTTTTTTGCACACAAACCCCTTTGAAGTCATTATTACTTCTCTCCAAGGCATTTACTGAATTAAGATACCTAAAGGGACAGCTTTGCACTGAAAACACACCAGTCTAAACACCTCTGTTTTTCCTGGCTTGCATTTTCCTCATAACAATGGGCCACAATTCTTAGAAACACCAAAACCCAGATTTATGCTTCCTTGGTATTTTAACGTATGGATATGGATATGATATGAATAGATATAACGTGCCGGATCTCCAGCCTTTGAACAGTTGGGATCCAGCTCTGCATTGAGCATCATGGGCTTCTGACTACAAAACAGATCTTAGGAAATAAAAAAAGAAGAACAAAATCATCTTAGTACTCAAGTCACTAAATCAAAGGTACCTACATGCAGATTATTATTAAGTCAGGCTCACTAGTTAAACTCTACTTTCAGAACTCCTGTGGGCAGCATGTTCTCAAGAATAAAAAAATAAACATCTTATTTAGGAGCCACTATTGCATGTTAGACGAAACAGAACTCCATCTCTCTAATTACTTACACTTCCAGTGAATGATTGGCTGAGCCTTTTTTACTACTGTGAATTTCTTGGATGATGTTCAGAGTTCTGCTGGACCAATCAAATTACTACTTTCCTAATTAAATGCTTTAGTGAATGGAACGTGCTGGCTAAATGAAGTGCTAGCTGGCTGTTAGACCCTCAGAAGCTCTTATCAAAGCCTAAAGATGCACTGTAACAAAAGAACAGCCTGCCCTCACAGTATGCTGGGCTTTTTCATTTTATTCTTCGTTGTCTTCATCAGCAGTGGGAAAATAGCTCTGTAACAGCCATGGAGTCTCTGCAGTGGGAATGCTGAGCCGAAGTAGCTTCCAGATAATCTATGTATCTCTTAAAAGGGAGGGAAGTCACACTAGCATACTTGGCTAGAAGCCACACTAGCACATCAGGACAATCCCCTGGTAACAAGCCCCACTGACAGTGTTCACAATGCACACTCTACATCTTGCCAGTTCTGAAACTCATTTGCAGTGTTTTGGATGAATGTGTGTATTTGGCTGCATGTGTGTGCTGAGGTCAGGGTTCCTGACCTAGATCGTACCCTGCAATGGCAGGATAAGAGACTAATTGTGTCTGCTGTAATAGCATTTTCTGCTGCTCATCTGGCATTGTTTCTACTGATCCTAATAGTGAGAAATTTGGGACGATCACTGCTCAGTTCAGATCAAAGGTCACTCTCTGCTACAGAAGGTGTGCCACTTTTTATTTCAGGGTTACCACTTTCACCTTCATCATTAGCATAGAGGCTGCTGGCCGTAATGAAGGTAACTCCAGGAGCCACTCATGAGTCAGACTTGGCTCACATAATCCTCTACAACATCTCAGGTCTGCATTCAGCTTTAATATGGGAACACTTCTTCCCCTTTGAACTCTTCTCCCTCCCCCTCAGGTGTAATGCCTATATGTCAAAAAGAGCCTTGGATCCTGCAGTGTGCAGTATCTGTCAATCCACCTTCATTTTAGAAGGTAAAGTGGATGTAAAAGCTTGCACCATCATATGCAATCAATTGCAATCAACTGGTCGGCATCTTTTGACCAACTTGCTATCTGTTTAGCTACACCTTTAAGTAAAAATCTTGACTTTCTCTCCTACTGGCCTACTGAGCTTTCTAATCAACATAGTTGCTTTCAGCCTCTTGCAGGTGACAGATCTATCAGCTTTATACAGTGGAGGTAGAGACTGATTTCAATCCTATAACTTCCCAACTACCTGTTGCAGTACTCCCTGGTTCCCTAGGGATCCATGGGCCACTAGATGAACTGATCTAACCTGGCCTGTTCTGTTATACACAGAAAAAGCAAACAGATATTCTAAATCCAAACTGAATTAATGTACCCTGGATTATTTTCAAGTAGAATTTCAAGAAGAGAAATCACCCAATATAGCAAATATATATACATATATTTACAGGCAGCTTTTTCTCCTGGGTAAATTAGCTGCCTGAAGCAGTGTTTTAGCTGATAATAGGTTAGTTTTCCTGCTTTTCACTAGGGTCCTGAAAGGTTAAACGTTCTGAGGCTAAAAGAGGCTAACTGGCAGCAAGGCTGAAATGCAGAGAACAATATGTATGGCATGTATCCATCTCGCAAAATGGCTGTTGATATGCATACAAGATTGCCACAATTCATCTTTGCAGCTGGACTCCAAAGCATTTCAGCCCTTTATTGGAGAGATTTAATACACAGCCTCATCTTTTCTGCACCTGCTTACAAAATCCTGGGAGAAAACACAGACTCCTTTTGCCTTTGGATTAGAATCTCACATCTCAGATAATGAATCCTGCAGAGAACTTCCTTGCTAAGTCCTCTAGCAAAAACCTCTGGTCCTCTTTGAAAGAGTACCTGGAGGTAACTACCTGCTACAAAGGTTTCCAGGTTGCTAATCCTAGGTAAACTGTGCTACTTGCCTGTAGCTCTGAACCAGGTATTTAAATACCTTTTTCCCAAAACTCTCCTGTAATCACCATTTTCCTCTTAGCATTAGTAGGCACTGCCAGCATCTCTAAAGCATCTCATACCCCAGCACCCTGCAGTGAGACTCATCACTTCACACAGAGGATCAGATTCTGCTCCGAGAGCCAAGCACAACAGCTAGGTAGTGCTCCACATAAATCCTAAGATCTTGTAGACACTAACCCCACATTCCTCTTTGTCTCGTGACCTTCTAACAGGCTGTAGGTTACAGTTCCTGTTCCCAGAATTACCTATATCTTGGGGAAAAAACATTACTTGTGTGTGTTAGTGATGTACACACAGAAAATAGGAAAAAAAAACAAACCAACTTTTGTGGCTGCAGGTTTTATCCTGTTTTGTTTCATGTTATCATTTTTAGGGTTTATTTCAGAGATGTTAGGGATTTGGCTGCTGAATGGCTGTAAAGGGCTTGTTTCTGGGCACCCAAAAAGTACTGAAAAGTTTTACATTTCAAAACTGCATTTTTATAGCACAATTGCTAACTTTCCATGTCACCTTACCAGTGAAGGTTATGGTTCCACATGCACTCACCACTACTGGTGCAGGGACAGGCTAAGGCAGGAATGAGATCCACAGCCTCATATACCCCTGGATGAGACCATCCAGCCATCATGCCAGAGTCTTGAACTGAACAACTTTACTTCATGTTTCTATTCTAAGAAAGTTTTGACCCAGCAGGGAGTTATATGGACTCACTGTTTAGTGACTCCATAGGATTCACTTAGGACTTCTGTGTTTAGACACGGTTTGGGTGACAGACTCAGGAGACCTTTGGGTGCCATGACTGACCAGAGTTAGTGAGACTGCCAGAGCACTTTGCATCCATTAATGGCTTCTCAGGCACTAGGCCTTTTCAATAGTGACTTCTTTTTTTTTTTTTTTAAATGGACATTATAGTGATTACTGTTATCCTGTAGGTTTTGTATTAATCATTAGGAAGCTGGCTATCCAGGCAACTGGAATGAAATAATTTGTCTGAGAATTCATTATAATCAAAGGGGCAGGCAATTAATGACTAATTAAGTTCACTGAGATGCTGTGGGAAAGGAGTGTTAATCTTGTTGCTCAGCTATGGTGGAAAGTGGACAGATACAGAGCTGTTCAATGTTAATTTGGAAAAGATGACATTTCTATAACATAATAGGTTAGTTAAGCACATCAGTAGTGAACTTAACTACATCTATTCACTTCCCCAGGCACAATAAACTCAAAGAACCCTTTGGATTCTTTCCAATTCCCCAGTCTGGATTAATTATGATGACTGAGGACTTGGAAAGGTTACAGATTCCTTTGAGTTAGGAAAAGCATCCAGAAGATGGATTGATTGGCTCAGTTGGTCAGAAAGCCTCTAGAGTGTACACTGGCTGAAATATGTAGATAGATCAGCTCACTCGCACACCAGAGAAACAGGAGCAGGAACAGCACAACAGTGGGGTTATTTGTGGTACTGGGGCAGGACACATTGTGGAAACCAGATACAGATAATGAAAGCACAACAATACCCTTTTCAAAAATTGTTATGATCTTATTTTATCCAGGATATAGTTAGTAAAAAGAAAATTGTCATAATGATATTTTTTTTTACCCAGTTCTAGTGGCTTTTCAGAAAACAAATGCTTTTTCTGTCACAGTTACTAAAAAAACCTAAGAGTATGTATGACTTTCTTTTTGGCTAGTATCTATTAGATAGTCCAGTCATTCCAGTTCACAGTGATCCAGCAGTTGACAATGTTACAACTGAAAAGACAGGACGAACCTGAGTATGCTATAGACTTTTTACCTGGCCTCAGTTCCTACTGGTGAGGAGAGAGCAATTTTCAAGTTCTTTGCCCTTCTGCTCCTGATAAAACCTTTCAGCA
>NW_009954216.1:2732836-2776479 GCF_000747805.2 Chaetura pelagica | reverse complement strand
AGCAGGACCACAATCATACCAAGCATATCCCTAGCATGCTGAAATCAATACAGCTACCTTGATTTAATCAAACTAAAGTGGACTATGTAATGTAAAATATGGATGCCCAGTGAAACATACTCAATTGAGTTGCTCATACACATCAGCAAGTTTTATGGAAATCAGTTCTTTCAGATTCCTTTTTTTTTTCCTCATCACGCAGTGTTAGCACATCCGTAACACGTGGCATAATCTGACATAAATCAAAGTTGGCTGTTTTCCTAGTGATGCTAATTTCTAGTAAGTCTTGTGATCTGGACTACTCACCAGATCAAGGCAAAGGGCTCCAGAGCTGGGATCACACCAGGGGACTCTTCCTTAGTGGCTAAAAACTGCAGCAAAGCACAAGGAGGGAGAGGCTGCCCAGGCAGGGAGAGTGAGCACCTGGGGGGCAGCCGCTCTGCAAGGGGCTGGGCAGGGACACCCCCTGGGACAGGCCCCAGGAGCGGGAGAACTGGGCTCAAAGGGCACGGCAGGGCCTGCAGGCAGGCGAGCACGACTGGAGGCCTCACCCTCCCAGGAAAACCACCAGCAATGGTCTCCACTCAGTCCAAAGCCATGGTCAGAAGACACATGGCGACCTAGCCCGACATTCATCAGAAACATGCAGCCGTGCAGGTGTGGAGAGTCTGAGCCTGTCTCTTGCCAGAGGACAGCAAAGACCTGTGCGCTGCGACCAGGTAACTGGTGACTGAGCTTCAGGACGAAGTAGAGAGATTCAGGACTATCTGGGAATGTGAATGGGAAATCACTGTGGTGAAATCGCACCCTTTCAGTTTTATTGAATGAAGGCTGCTGCTTTGGAACACCAGATACTGCTGTGAAGATAAACCATCTAGTTACAACATGCCAGCTTCTGGCAACGGCAGCCAGAAACTCTGTTTAGGAACCTGCCTCAGCAGCAAAGCAGTGGTTACACCTCTGCTCAGCATCAGCCTTCCTGCCAGGCACCCCGGTGCCATGGCTTGCCATCAGGCCTCCACGTCCAGGCAGCTTTAAATGCCTGATCTTCTCCAGTCACTGCCTGTGAAGAGGAGATGTGTTTGGCAGCAGAAGGCATAGTTAAGGAGTAAAGAAACTGTAATGGTATGTTTGCCTAATTTCTGTATTGTTCACAGGATTTCTATGAAAGTATCTTGAAGGTGCTTGGAGAAGATGATGAAAATGAACAAGACGAAGTAGTTAAACTTAAGCAGGGCTTAAGGGAACTGCCAGAAATACAAGAATTACACCAAGACATCCTAGGAGAACTGGAAGAAAGAGTACTTAAATGGTAAGTACAGAATGTCATGGTTTGGTTGCTTTAACCTACCCTCCACAGCAGGTGGGTGAACACATCAGAGCTCCCTTAACCTCACTAGTAGGGAGGCTGGGACTTCAGCAGAGGTGAAAGGAATAGAACCTGAACTACTTTTTCAGATTTTGTAGGCAAGCAGGAAATAAATGTAGAGCTCGTCAGGCTAAGAAACCAAATACTGAAACGTCTGCATAGTGAATAGCTCATGAGTCCAAAGTGGCCCCATTGTACCGTGAGGACATCCTGCTTTGTAGGCATTATCTTCTGAAGCCAGTTCATAGTCATCACCAAGTGGCTTCACACTCATGGCTTGAAGGTCACAGGCTCATGCCATAGGAGGCAGAACAGCAGACTGATCCTGCGGATCATCTGCTCACAGAAATCTACATGGCAAGAGTATAGTGCTGGGATAAGAGACACCCCCTGGCTCCCAGCACCAAGGCAGGACTCTGGGCTGGCTGGGCTTCCAGACAGACAGACACTGCCAGCCTGCTGAGGGACTCCACCTAAGCCAAACATCCTCACAGGGCTAAGTCTTTCCATGAAGGAATAAAACCATGCCTAGGACAGATAAAGTTCCAAAATTAATTGAACCAAGAAGGCCTCTTACCTAAGTCAGGCTGCCAGGCCCTACTAGTCTGTCAAGCTGCTGGACAAAGAAATGTCTGAGATAAATTACCTCTGCAGACCCATGCTGTCTAAACCTACCACAGCCCCTGGCGTAGACTGAACTACTCTGGTTCTGACAGCTTGTGATGGATTATGCAGCCCCAACACCTCCAACCGTGATGGACTCCAGGAGTAGTATCACTGACAGTGGCTGATCCTACCCCAGCAGTGCCACTGAGCAGTTACGGAATTACATCAGGAGAACTTTTCAGAAGTCAAAGCATACAGGGAAAGAAAAGACTAAAGGAAACCGTATAATGCTTTGTGCCCACCAAAGGACTGTTACAAATGGCAGAAAGACTTTAAAAATGTAATTATTTATGATTTACACACTTAAAGCGTAAACAGAAGTGGTGTTTCCAACTAGGATTTAAAATTACTTGTGTCCTAAAGAAGTCACAACCCTACTCCAGCAGCATGCTATCCATTCCCTAAGACAAAAGGGTCATAGTGGGAAGTACCCTAAGATTCTCTCCAGAACTAATCTGTGGCACTGGGGAAAAAAAAAGAGGACTGTTCTGGAAATGCTGCCAGCACAACAGAATGACAAATGGCCCAGGGGAGTGCTTATACAGGTTCCCAGGTCATCACCACTCTTGAACCTTCCAGTAAGTACTACCCTGTGCCTGCAGTTCCCCAACACTCTGTTGCCCTGACATCCCCAGAACTCATGTTCCTCATTTAACTATGATTACTCATTTGCAGTCTCACATTTTGTCCTGTTCCTGTACTGCTTCTGTAAAAATTTCAATACTGTGCAACTGGGTGCAGAGACAGATGGCTGTGGAGCAGTGCTGAGATGGGGGCAATGAAGGAGAGCTGAAGATATTACAACTGAAGATGTAATATTGTCCCCCACAAGCAGAGCTCAAAGCACTGCAGCAGCCAGAAGGTCTGTTTAGAGAAGCAGCAGCTCTGTCTAGAGAGGACACAGCTGTGTTCTACCCACTACAGACACACAGTGCTGCTACCGCAAAGGCACAGCCAAAGGATCAGCCCCTTATGGTGCCCATTCCACAGCAGCCTATTTTGTTGTCCAGTATTTCAGAGAAGCACTCCCTCCCTCCTGCCATTTCACCTAGGCTTCAGCTGCACAATGTCCTTAGCCACTGTGAGTCTAACATAGCAAGAAAGAAGCAAATGTGGCTCTTCTTTAATTTTTATTTATTTAACTGCAGCTTCTTTTCTTTCTGTGACCTTAGGGAAGAACACCAGAAAGTTGCTGACATTTTCCTCTCCAGAAAATCAAGGCTGAATCACCACATGGCATACATTATGCAGTTTGATAGGAATTTGGCTTTGCTAGATGAAACCTGCCTTAAATATTCCCAAATGACTACTGTAATTCAGGAGTTTGAGGTAAGGCTACCATACCATTTTTACCTGTACTAATGCATGGTTGTGCAACAGGGCTTACTCAGATTTTTTTCTGCAACTCCACCAGTATTTACACAGGGGAAGATGGGAGAAGAGCTCTCCTCACATGTCCTAGTACCCAGGCTGAAGTGAGATGTTCACTTGTGTGTTGTGCATCTGTTGCCCACACCCCCATGCATGCATACAAATGTGTGTTTGTGAATCTACAGATCTGTGACTTTATTTTGCTGAAATATATTAACTTACTAGAGTAGTTTACCAGTCACATAATAATTTATCAAGCTCCTTGAGGATGTGTTAAGACTTTATTACTATCACCATATTTTAATATCTTGCCTTCTTTCATTGCATTTTACATCCTTTCTTTTGTATTTGGTCTGACCAGGATGAAGTGAGGGTTAGCCTGCATAAGTGCTTAGCTGTTGGCAGCAATCAACCCACAATATCTGTACAATTGCCTTTCTTTGCATTCTAAAATGTCTGTTAACTGCTTCCTCTGTTTGGAGAGGATGTTGTGACAGGCAACACTGACTCGAACAGGAAGACACAAACTCCACTGGCAAGACATATACAGGGTTCAACTCATCTAGACTCCCTGAGTGGTCTGTAACCTCTAGGACCATAACCTGTGGCCCTGTGGCAGGAAGCACATATTTTCTAGTTGTGTTAACTCAGTCATCTGTGCTGAATAATTGAAAAATCATCAAGGTGACACAAATTCCATTACTGCTGATTACATTGTGAAGTACTGGCAGTGTGGCCACTTCACATCAGTCCAAAACCTGTATGTGGATGGGAAAGTTAAGTTGGGCTACCCTGACTCTATTGAGCTAAAATGGCTAAAAACTATGCTGCTTTATTGTGGGTCTAGAATCCTGGTTTCTTATTATCTTCATGCAGTAAGAGAAATAACAACTTTTGCAGGGGTGGTTGAGGCACTGTAAGGATAAATTAGTGATTGGATCTTAAAGGTTATTTAGAATGCCAGCTCTATGCGTTATGGGTTTTATTTTTCACTGCAGCATGTGTGAAATATTAAAGATAACAATTTCAAAAGACATCCTAAAGTCAGCATTTACAAACAGATACCTTGCAGTCACCACAATTGTTTCCTGTTAGCAACTGAGGGGAGCTCTGATGGCTCATACTGCTCTGAACATCAACTTGACAAATGCAGGCTTTCTACTGAGAGCCTGTATCCCAGCTTTCTTCCCAGCCACATGCTTATGCACTTCTGTCGTAACTATCAACCCTAATGATTAACTCTTACTTCTAAGAAAGCACATGAGGCTTTTCCTATGATGAGATCAGCAGGATTTTGCCCCAGAATCAGTGAGATCTGTAACTTCTTGCCCTCTTGCACACAGGGAGATCCTTTGCTGCATTTTGCTCAATTCCATGTATTGAAATAAGATACTAAGAAGTTGCAGGGAGAAGAAACTTTCCAGTCCAAAAAAGGAATAATTATGACAAGCTTCATTGAGATCTTATACCTCTGTCTTCAAATTCCCCCCTGAAATCTTTATCCAACCTTTACCTTCTAAATGGTATTAGCTTTCCTCCCACTTCTGAGTCCAAACTATTGGTGAATGATGCCACAGGAAATAAACTGTCCATAGTACTTCTCTATAGTCACAAAGAAAATAACCCTTAGCAAGCTGGATAAATTGGGAATGGTTCAACAATATTGTGCATGCAACTGTAGCAAAATGTCATAATACAAACCAGGTAGAGACGATAGTCTGCTGCAGAGCTCACACATGCCTGATCTTTGTGTTTCCTTTCCCTTCCATTGAGGACAGCAGAGCTCTGGTGGGAGCCCTCAGACTCTGAAACACCAGCTTTTGAAAGTAGTGCAGCGTGTCTTCCAGTATCATGTGCTGCTTACAGGTCAGTGAAACCATTCTTAAAGGTATTCCATGGAGTAATTTTCCGTGCTTCCACCGTGCCTTGTGATGATGCCAAGGCAGCTAAAATAGGGCTCAATCCTGTGGGATTTCCTGGGAACTTCAGTAAGCTTAGTACAGGATTTAGGAAACATTAGGAAGCCTGTGAAGGAGCAGGCACCTCTTCAGCACAACCATGGTGATGGTCCCAAAAAAGTATAAAGTCAGCTGCTTTTAGCCATTCCTTCTTGGCTTTTTCCTTCTGTGAATTAGGAAAGGTGGAGTTCTATCTCACTGCCAGCAAACAGATTTTATTTATGTCAAGAGCAATTATCAGAGACAGTAGGGGACAGTAGTCCCGAGCAAGGAGACTCTGTACTCCATCCTGTATGACAGTGGAGAGCACCATCTCCTCCTTCTCCATCAACAAAGCAGTTTTGCCCAGTACTGCTCCCTAAACCCTATGTACAGTACACCTAAGGCTAGTGATAAGATTGAGTCAAAATCCCAGTCCAATTTCTCTGCATTGTAGAAGGCAAATATTCAAATTTATGTTAACAGTACAGATTTTACATTTACAGGAAGACCTTCCCTTTACAATGAGGACCGTATATATGTATATATATTTTTTGCTTGGGGTCTCTCCAAGGGGAAGTGTGTTCCTTCTGGTGGCTCATTCTCTGCAAGACACAGCAAATCTGCTAGATTTCTGGAGTAGGATGTGGCCCCCAGAAAGAGCTGGGAAGTTTAGGTTTGCAGCTGATGAACTGGTTGGGGAAGGAAATAGTGAAATGTAACAATAAATCTCAGTCTTGTCAAGTAACTTAGATGAGAACACAAAAAACCCAACAGGAATCCATAGACATAAAGACAGATACATGCTTTGAGAGTATGTGTATGTGTGGGTGGAGAGGGATGCAAGATAAGTGGATGTGTGTGTCAGGAAGAAGGAAGCCATAAACCGCCTATACTCAACAGCCAATGAAAGGCACAGCATATTAGCAGGGACTCCTATAAATGCAGCAGAACAAAGTGACCATATGAAATTTTTATTCACAGCACAGATTAGCAGCAGTTTCTTCTGTTCCAGACACTTTGATCAAGGATGCAACTCATTATTCACAGCTGGCTTTGCTTTTTCAGTACGAGCAATACAAATGAATACCCGATGCCAACAGCAGGACTTTTTTTTTCTGTCTGACTTACTTCCCCCTCTGGCTGTGTCTACACCAAGGACAAATTTCAAGACCTGAGAGTTGCAGTACTTCATAGTCTCACACCTTACGGTGTTCTTAGTGCATGCACACAAATACTTTCTTTAAAAAAACAGACCTGGCATGTGCCTGTCAGAAATACCTCCAATACGCTCCCTTTACTCTGCCCATTTTTGTGGTCCAGAAGGTTAATTGCAAACATGAAGTGTGGAATTTTGTGAGAGAGCTGGAAGGGTTTTGGTGCATCTCCAGTGACTGGATTTCACCTATGCTTGAAGCAACTTGAGCTTCAACTTGTCTCAGGTACTGGCACTAACTGGGAAAATGAAAGCTTTTGTGTATACTGCAGTAAATTCTGGATTAAGATATTCTGGAAAACAGGTTTACTGCTTCAGTTCTTCACCTCAAGAAACCAGGCCCTAAGCTAGGGCTAGGGCAGAGTGGGTCTGGAATAGTGAAGCTTCAGATTCTCTAGACAGCATAAAAAAGTTGAAATACACAGGTGTAGTTGTGTGTTCGTAACTGGCAGTTTGTACCACATAAGGAGGGGTATTTTATTAGGACATTGGTAACCAATTACTGCAGTACAGCCAAAAGGAGTTGCCCACTCAGTTAAATGTCCATAGCCAGGGACAGAGCTTCTCAGCTATGAAAAGGAATGCTAAATATTTCCTGGTAACACCACACAACCCCTTCCTGCCTGAGTACAGGCAAAGGATTTCCTAAATCCATGTAAAGCCAGCTAGATTTCAGGACACCAAGGAAGACACAGCACTAGAAAGAGAAATGCACATGGATAGGACTTTCAAGGAAACAAATACTCATGCCAGCACCATCCTCAGCACAGAGGCCCAGTTCCGCAATGCAGAATTTAGGAGTCCGAATTAATCGGAAAGATAAGAACCAAGTATTTCAGGATTAGGCTTTTTAAAATGGCGGCTCTCATATACTAGTTGCATAAAGACACAGACAAAAAACAGATTATTCAAGGCAAGTAGTTCAAATAAAACTAACAGGTAAAAGTTTTTTATATAATCCAGATATGTTTCCCGCAAATATAAGTCCTATTGTGTGACTTTTACAGAACTATTTTGAGAATGTGATTGAGTTCAGTCGTAATAATTGAACTCTGCATGTACAGAACCAGAGTCTCCTTCCTGTGTCTATAAAATGCATATAATTCATTGAATACAGAAAATCAGTCTTTACACAGCCAATACGAATCATTCAGATGGGAAAACAGAATTCATCAGAAAAACAATTATTTGTAAAGTGGTGTTACTCAGCAATTCTCTTGGCTGAGAAACAAGGAAATATTTTTGTCACTCTCAGTTCATTAGTTTTATACTGCTAAGTTATGTGATTAGTCCAAATCTGTATCAATGCTCTTGTAATGATTCTCAAAGTAGAATGCAGTCAAAGATGAGTTTTGTTTTGGAAAGAGGCTATACACACTTAATCTATTTGGGAACAAAGTGAGATGGGACATTACTGTCCCATGGAAGTGTTCAAGGTCAGGCTGGACAGGGCTTTAAGCAACTCAATCAGCTGTCCCTTCCCATGGCAGGGGGGGGGGGGTTGGACTAGATTATGATCTTTAAGGTCCCTTCCAACACAACCCATTCTATTTTTAGCATTTTATGTTTTAGGTAATAACACTATAATTACGTTGATCTGTATTCTGATTACTGGATGTCTGTGTTGGTTTGGTTATTTTCTACAGATTACTTGAATAATCTTTGCCCTGATTCTACAGAGTATGAAGCTACACAAGGTAAAATGAAAGGGGTGGTACAACAATTCTGCTTTTATAACTCTGCTTCTAAAGAAGTACAGGATATATACCGGTAATATATGGAAGAGGATTCTTTTCAAGAGTTTGTGTTAACAGGGTAGATGAAAGATCTGTAACAACTGATTGCTAATTTATACATTGAAACATGTGGGCCTCCCATAGTTTTGACACAGTGAACTTACAGAAGAATATATCATCAAAGTATCATCTATACAAGTGTGGTACAGATACTCTAGTCCTGCCCCAGTCCTCAGGAAAGTCCTAGTCCTCTTTAGCTCTGTCCATATTTGGCCTGGTCATTGTAAAGTCAATTGGCATGGCTCCACCTGCTTATTTGTGTACCACTATCTATGGCATGGCTCTGAATTCTGGAGAAACCTAGGAGGTTTCAATTGTTTCTGTATTCCTAAAGCCTAAGTGAACTTGAAAATAAATCAGTTCTGCAAAACCAAGAACAAATCCAGATGTTCAGCTGCTAACACCACCCTTCCCATCCCATCAGACGGATATAGTAGAAGTTTCTTACTCCCACTGAAGTCAAAGCTAGGTTTAGCTGTGGCCTCAGTAAGCTAAAGGCTAAAGTAAGGAGTAACACTGCTTTAATGAAACCAGTTCACCTCTCTGTTACACGGAGCATGAATCCAAACCAACTCCCAGCAATAAGGTCTGCAACTGACTAAAGGTTGTTCTGGCCAAGAGTACAGTCTTGTGCAAGCTTCAGGACTCCAGTCACTGACAGTGGGACTAGAGCTATACCAATAATTCAAACAAGGCAAGGCCAGGGCAGACACTCAAGCTCTGTGGTCACAATTGCCTATTTTGTTTGTGGTTTGCACATGCCTGTCACTTTTCTGGCCAGCAATGGCAAATGAGCTCCCAGATGATGCCCAGAAACAGATAGGATGCCCTGTTCCACAGGGTAAGAGAATTGAGAGAAAGACCTGAGCCGTGTTATGCCACTGCTCTCAGAGACAGCAAACATGCCCTGGCTATTTGCTATGAAGAATCCAGGTGTTAATTCATGTCAGCACTTCATATACAATTCTGTCAGAAAGGGGTGTCCTGCCCCCTCTCTCCGCATTAGGGGGAAACAGATCACCTCAGACTGCCATGCGTTTGGATGCCTAAAGCTGGGTTACATTAATCTCTCTCTACCACAAGCTCCAATTGCCAAAAATCTGCAAATAAAAAACATCACAAAAATATTCTGTGCCATGCTCGGTGTTTAAAAGGGCCCTCATGAGCTCTCTTGGGTCTGCAAAATCTCATGCAGAGTTTCCCACACAAGAATGATGAAGGGAAGGGGAACTGTCTTCAGTTTGCTGGGCAGATGCCTTCCAAAGGTGCCAAATAAGTTAAATAAACTGCTGCTAGGGATATTGTTTGCTTTTTTTAATTATGCCCTTGCCAACAGGCTTCAGGTTATTTTCCTACTCTGTGATGTGATTTATGGTGTTTGTTTTCCTCTACCCCTCAGCTGCCTTATTCGTTGTTTCTGAAATCACAGACCGAGCCAACGACAGCATGCTCCAAGCGGTGAGTCCTCACATGACACCTGCTCTCCAAATCAGCTGTGTCTTTTCTACACATCTGCTGAAGTGAATACATATCTCTCCTAAATTCTGATGCCTGCTCCAGGGTGAGACTCAAGGGTTTATACAGATCTGGTTTACAGTACTCCAGATATGGAGTAGGTCTACGCCCCTTTGCACAACTGTGCAGGCTGTCAGTCACTGTGGCAAGGAGCACAAGGTTTATTCCCTCTTGGGGTTGTGGAAATAGTATGTGGAGCAGTGAAATGAGAGATGGGACTTTTCATTGGTTTGTTTCTAACCTGACATGTTTTTAGATATGAAATGTTGAAGATATCACAAATGTACTATCAGAGAGACATGCTGAGCTCATTTACATAGTTTTTCCACAAATCTGGAATCCCATTTTACTTCAGAAGAATAGATCTCAAGCCATGACAAAAGATAAAGATTTTGAGCATTCTGAAGTTCAAGGCTTTTAAGTTCAAAACTCAAAATTCAGATCTGTATATTCACTCAGTGCTAACTTTAAATAGCTTGGACCTATTAATTTGATTTAAATCCATTTCTGCTTTTCTCCTCCAAGCTTCTCAACATCCCCACCCCCACCCTGGCACATGTTCCTCAGAACACATTCCCCCTTCATACAATAACATCAGCCCATTCACTGTGTTGATGTGACTCTGTAACAACTCAAAAACCTTCAAACCTTCATCCTAAAGACAGCAGGTGTTTTTGTTGTGGTTTTTTGTTGTTGTTGTGGGGTTTGTTTGTTTCTTGTGGTTTTTTTTATAATTCCTCCTGATTGCTAAGGAAAAGTTCCAAACAGGAATCACGTGTAAAGAAAGCAGCACACCGAGCACTTGCTGAGTGTAGGCTGTCAGCTACACTGATCTCTTGGGTTGCTTACTCTCAGCTTTAGTTGAACATACTTTGGGTACCAGGACAAACCATTTTGTCATGAGCCATAGCAGATAGGATGGGGACAGAAGTTGTGAGGGAAGTTTTTGCAGATGAAATGGTAGTTGCATTACAGTCAAAGAAAAGTGAAGAAGGAAAAGAGAGAGAAAGCAGCATATCAGAAAAGCAAGATGCATGGACGCAATTATGTTCATATAGGCTAATATTGATCAGCATTAACAGCAATAACCAGCAGTCAATTACTACATAAAGACTACTCCATTACCAAGAAAAAACAGATGTAGATTGCAGGGAAGATGTGGTCTCACTCTCACAGAGTTACCATAAAATGAAATGCCATCTGTCCCCTCTAGAGAATTACACTGAAACTGTGGACTTACTGATCAAAATTGTCAACAGGTTTGATTCTGATTTTCTTTCTCTTCAGGCAAAGAATTTACAATAATAGCTTTCCATTCTTAAAGCATTCTTCATACCAAAATAACAAATATCTTGTCATAAAACCAAGATCTTAGGAAGAGTTTATACAGTAAGCTCAGATATTTAGAAATATCTGTATTATAGGTCGAGAACTGTAAGAACTCTGTTCTTAAGAGAGCATGGTCACATCTTTTTGTGGTACCTCTGCTTCCTTAGATTTCACTCAGATCTATGGGAGATTTGTATGAATATTTTTGTGAAGTTAGAAGTACTCAAAAGTAGCCAGTACAAATTTGCTGTTTTGCAATGATTTAAGCTCCAGTAAGCCCTGTTCTAATTTGAAGAACATCACTGTATTGAATGAGTTTTACAGATGTCACAGACCATATAAGAATTGCTATTAATAATGTCTGTTTTGGAACAATTTAATAAAAAATTCCACATAGACTTTTTTCACACTTCGTCTTTTATCAAATCATCAGAGCACATCTGTTCTTTTTAAAACTGTGGCCCAGAGGAGATGAAAGAAAATTTCCTTCTTTCCCATCTGTGTAAATCCTGTGGGTTTTGTAAAGCTGCAGGTTCATGAGAATCAAAGTTCAATATTCTGCTAAATCAGATGTTGCCCTCCTGAATTAATATCCCACCAGAAAAGCCACAACCAGCAGGTATTTTCTTTCTAATCTTAAAAAAAATGCAGAGATTTAAGATGATACTCTAATTACAGAACAAACTGAACAATGCCACTCAAGATACAGCATTAATAACTTGCCATGTCCATGGTTGAACTTCTAAGCAATAATTTAGAGTTGGTATGTACCTGGAAGGGGGAAGATTTCTGCTGCCGCTTATCAGCTCATCAAAGTACACTCCAAAAATCTGTCAGGAGCATTGAATTATGATCTACATTTTCTGCAGAATATCAAGGATTCAGTATTGATATATGTATATCTATGGTTATTCAGGGTAATATTGTAGCCCTATCCTTTGTGATATATACCTCTGCATAGCTTTGATTCAGAAGCAAAAGATCAGAAGACCAGTTATAGCAATGGGGACAGTGATGAGGAAAAAGAGATTTTTTTTATCTTTTTTTTTTTTTTTTTTTTTTTTTTTTTGTGAGAGTAACACTCTAGCAGTTTCCCCCTGGGAACTATTAACCCAGGATTTTCAGACACATGTTGATATTAACAACCTCCTCAGCATTGTCATCAAATAGGAAAATATTATTCGCAATTTACAGATGTGCAAATAGGCATAAAGCTCACCATCACCACATGGGAGACATTCACTACTTGAACTAAGCAGGGTTTGTATTGCTCTCTGGACTTCTACAGTCTGTTAGAGACCCCGATATGCTCAGAGCTAAAAAGCATTGTTGCTGTTTTACCAGCTGGTGAATTCCTTGGGAGGATGTTCCTCCTGCACAGACAATGTTAATATGATGGAAGCTGCATTTCACTGCCAAAATGGCCAGATAAGGATTTCAGCCATCCACATCTGCAGTACTAGTTGGGTGGAGTTTGGTTTTAATTTTACAGTTATATCTTGTGACAGATATTTGAAGGGAGAATTATAATAGTTTTAAGGAGAATGAAGAAAACTATAAGCAGGGAATTTTACAGGAACTGTAGGAAAACTGTACTTCCCTCAGCTGCCCACATTCCCAGATACATCTCTGTCCTTCACATGTGATGGCTGCTTCACTTCCTACAGGAAATGAGTTTGATACATTTCTGTCCATTTCCTGGAGAACATGTGTCCATACTGCAAACCTCAGCGTTACAAAAGCAGCCTCTGCCAGCAATCCTGAGAAAAGCTGAGGTGTATCTGAACCACAGCAACTTCTCCTCTCACCCTGGTAGAAACTCCAGTTATTAGTACTAGCACTGGCTATGAATGTGCCCACAGGAGAGCACTGCCTTTTCTGAGGATGAAGAGCTGTTTTCCATTGTGCTAATTTGACACGTTTTGCTAGGGCTAAAATACACTTTAGTGATGGGAAGGGCTATCAGTTGCCCCATGATCCCTGGTATTTCCTGTGCTATTAGTTTATACATTCTTTTTCCCTTCTGCTGGCCTATAAAATTTTAGAAATTATCTGAAAAATTCCACTGGTTACTTCCTGCATTGAAAAAGAGATACCTGACAGCTGAAATTCTTAAAAATGTGTCAACTGCCAGTTATGTTGCATGTCAGTGACCAGCCCTGTGCAAGGTTTGTAGGTGTTTCCATATGTCTGATATGCAGTTGCTTATTAAGAACATCTTAGCTTAGTATCATGCTAGGCAAATGTAGTATTTCATCAGAGCACTCACATACACAGATATTTCAAGCTTATCTCAAAAAGCAAGCTGAGATAGGTACATTAATTATGTTACCTGAAATCCAAGCTAATTAGCCTTGATAGACCATTGTGTTGACATGGATGCGCTCCTTCTGGTATTTGTGATAGCTTTCTTAATTAGCAGATTCTGTAGACAGCCCTGCTCTCTATCACATAGATACACTGTACAATCTAATCGAGTCTAAGCAAGCCCAAGGGTATCTTAACGCCAGTCAGTGCAGCACAGGAAAACAGACCATTATCTGTCATAGCCAACACAGACAAGAGACTACTAGTTTTTAGACACATTTCAGCGATGACTCATTGCTGCTGTGCAGCCCATTCTGCTGTTCTGACTAGATAAAAACAGCTGAATCCTATGTACTAGCCTTGGTTTTAGCAGCTTCACCTGCTAAGTGGAAGGGGATTTGAAAAGACTCCAACAATATTGCAAAGATACAGACAACCCTTCATCCTCTTTGTATATTCATCCAATACCATATTTTTATGAGAGCATAGGCTTAGATTAATCTTAAAGAGAGATGCAGCTTCATTGCCTGCTTACTAGTTAACCTTCTAAAACCCATGTTGCAAAGCCAATAATCAACTATCACAAATATAAACCTCTAGATATTCCTAGTAACAGTTTTACAGTATCAAAGCATGCTTTGGATAATCTGTGTCATGCCAATAATACACAGGCCTTTGGAGCAGATGCTGTCTCTGCTTCCAGTTTATTAGTTTCCAGAGCAAGAAAGTTGGCAAAGAGGCCTGTGTATAAACAGTGAGTTAGCAGGCCCTTCTGAAGGCGAGCTGAGGGAGCAGAGGTACTAGGACTGTAGAAGATGTGAAATGCTAGCAGTGAGGTTTTAGAAAACCTTTAAGCCTGGAAGACAACTTTCTGGGTGTAAAACCCCTGTGCTCAGTTTTCTCTGAAACCTAATTCTGTACTTCCACTTTTAGAGAAAAAAAAAAAACAAAAAAAAAACCAACAACAAAAAAACAGTGAAGACAGAAGAGGGAGGGTTTGCCTCTTGTCTAAAGAATAGTCTCCTAAACACTGTTTCTCTCCCCCAGGAAAACTTGCAGAAGCTGGTACACATTGAGCACAGTGTGAGAGGGCAGAGTGGCCTCCTCCAGCCAGGAAGGGTGAGTGCTGCAGGCAGACCTATGCTGTTAAGGACATTGTTTCTGGCCAGCTCTCTCTCTGATGGTTTGGATGGCCAGATTTCATGTCTACAGGTGTTACTTACTGAGCACTGTAACAAGAGCTGGAGCACTGATTTTATGTAAAAACCCATCACTCTGTCAGTGATATGTGCTGAAAGCCTCAGGCTCTTCCTGTGCTGCCAAAAGCAGTTAGGGAAGCTCTTTCCCCAGGAGATACATTCTCTTTTCTCAGTAAGATTCAGAATAAAACAAGTCTCAGGATTACAATTTGCTGTTTCTCCTTCAGGTCTTTGTAAAAGAGGGAACACTGATGAAAGTCTCTGGCAAAAACAGGCACCCTCGGCATTTGTTCTTGGTAAGATTACTTTTATACTTTTACTGTGTCTCTTTCGTCTTCTGCTCACATGCAGCTCCGAAACCCAGCAGGAGTTTTCAGACTGCAAGTTATTTGACTGTCAGCAGTGACATGGTGAGCCAGTTTCTGCTGCAAACAGGGCTGCAACTGTTTCCACTCATGTCCCATTGGCCCTGCAGGCTATGCAGCCCTCCAGTTGTGGCATAGCTAAGCCGAAATCCTGCAAAGCAATGAAAGTTTCCAAGGTGATCAACAGGACAGGAGCTCCTGAATACTTTCAGCATTTAAGTTTCACACTCTAAAGTTCAGCCCTAAGGCCTTAGGAGATCTGATTAGAAGCAAGAGAGAACACTCTACTGCTAAAGTTTATGAAAGCTTTTTTGGACTCACTTGGGAGACCTTTGCATCTTAGAAGCTCAAGGACCAGATTTTAGTGCCTGCTGTCCACATTTATGGAAGTTACCTGACCATTGTATGCATTACCTTACTATAGTCCCTCTGAGCACACACCTCCAGCTTCCTGCTGGTTAGAGCAACCGTTTTCAATGATGATTTGCAAAATTCTTCTAAGAAAAATGAACCTTTCAGCAGTTGGCTGGAACACTGTCCACAAGGGTCCACAACCCTAATGCAAAAACTGCAAGTATTCGCAAATCAAAACAGATGAAAAATAATTGTTTTGGAAATATGCTATTAACACACTTTCTGTTTCACATTACACACTACACTGAACAGTTAAGAGTATGTGAGACTCCAGGCTCCTAAGCTCCATTCTCAACTTTTCAGGCAGCTCATCATTGTGTATGTAACCACAGGAATTTTTATGCACCTATTGGTATGAAGGGGAAGATACCTGTGTCTTCAGAGGTTTTTTTACCTGCTTACCTGTTAATATTTGAAAAATTCTTTAGAGCTCCTTCTCAGGAAAGAGCCATAAACAACTGAGCATTACTGCTGCTATTAAAGTACTGTTCACACCACTTATTTTAAAATAAATGGCTTATGTGCCTGGAATATGTATTTGCTGTAGCCTCTGTAAGTGTTGACAAATTTTCACTCTGGGACCATTGTAAGGAGGAGAGATGGCTTATTGCAGAAGTCATACATTTTGCCATTAATTCTTCTTATTTCTCCCTTTTATTAATACTTCCTATTTGTGTATGAGTGGATGCACAAGCTTCTTTGCTTCTTTAGTCATTTATTGCAGTCATAATCAAAGATCAGATTTAATGGGACACAGTGCTGGCACTGCACTTTTCTGATGGCTTTATTGGTTTCTGTGAAAATTCAGACTTCCATGTACTGAAAGTGATGGATTTCACCCAGATCTTCAAATATGTGATTGCTGCAGTGCTGTTTTACTGAGTCAGCATAAATGGATTGTGACAGCAGCAGTAAATGTCAAAATCATTACTTTGTTACAGCCAAGGGAAAATGGTCCTACCTGAACCTCCAGGAGCTGGTCTTAAGAAACTGTTCTCAACAGCAGCAACTATGAAGCCTACTGATACTTGCTTCCTTACTGATCTCTCTTCTGAAGCAATGCCTTTGCTAGTGTTAAAAACAAAATTTTAAGTTGTGGATAAAGCTGGGACCAGGTTCCAAGAAGGTGGTACTATTTTGGCTTCAAGTGTGTTCATAACTGCTATCCTAATCTTCTATTATGGCAAATACTGAAGTGTCACAAACCTAGCCATTAAAACTGATAGAAATTATTTAAAAGGAAGATCAGAAATCAAGTTGGCAATAAACATTGAGAGAACAGTAATTTAAACTTGCATTAAACTGAAATAAATTTCAAGTAGTCCAAATGGTTGTATCAGCTTGAAAGGCTCAAGAGGCTGAAACTGTTACTAGAAGAAAGCAAGCACAGACATTAGTTTCTGGCACTTTCTAGTTTAGAAACTATTTTTGATTTCAAGGGGAGTTCAGCAGCTCAAACACGGATGTTAACTGCAAAGAGAGAAGTGTCTTTTGGCAGCTGGAGACATTACAGTAGCCAATGCCCTGTTGTAAACAGATGCTCAGTGTTCAGAAACAGCATTCTGTTCTTCCTTTCAATCAGAAAGGCAAACTGACCAAATGTGCTGTGATGAAAAGTATGTGGTGGAGCTAGACTAAAACACAGTGATCACTTCCAACAGCCAAGAGACGTATCAAACTGGCTTCTCTCCTGCTCTAACCCACTGAACTTGCCACCACCTCAGGCTTTTTGTATTATGTCTCCTGTTGGGACAGGACAGGCGTGATTGGATCTTGGAAACAGTTTGAAGCTTATTGGCAAATATTTTTTTTTACTTGGTCTCCTCTACCCTGAAAGATCCTCAGGTAGCAGCAGAGCACTGCTATGTATGGTGAAATTGCAGAAAAGCACAGAACATGGTAATTCCTGCATTAACACCTGAATAGATTTGCATTATCTGCTTGTCACTGCTAATGCTGTGGATTCTCTGTTGTGCCACCACCACTCATGCATTGCTTAATGGGACTGTTCAGCCTGTGGATACATTAATACAACTACTGCACAGCTATGGCAAAGTATTTTCATCTTGGCAAAGAGCATCCTAACTGCACCAGTCTCCTTAGGGAGCACTGTACATCCCTGTGCAGCCCATGCAGACCAGAGAAAGCATTTGGGGGCTTTTGGTGTGAGCATCTTTCTGGAGTTCATGTTGGGTGCATCACCAGGTTACTGGAGCTGGCCGTTTTGTGCAGCCTGCTGGTATTGTTGAATCTGGGGTTTCCTGGCAGGATGTTTGGTGAGTTCTGCTGTGCGCCTGTTTCCTGAGTCCAGTCTCTGTTTACAAGGATGTTGGGGCCCCTTTGCAGCACAGTGTGGGCTGCTGACACTGGCAGGACCCCTGACTGCCCCCCCAACCACAGGACTTTGCAACTTAGATATTGTCTCTTATCTGACCCTTCCAAGAATTTCTCTACAATGGCTGCTTGTGTTTAAGTGAGATGAGGGAAGGTACTATCAAATGGGAAACTGTTTATGCTTTACCTGGCAGGGATGAAGTACAGGAGGTTTTGGAGTCAGAGCTTAGAAAATACATCCCCAGCACACACTCAGGCTGCTCCACTGACACTCAGGGGATGTTTAACACAGACTTGAATAGAGCAACACAAGCATCATAATGAAATATCCTTTAAAACATTCAGAAAAACAAAACACGTGGTAGGGGCTTCTTAAAAAGACAGAGAGTACATTACATATGGATGTCAGTGGGTCAGCAGGACACAGATGAACCTGTTTGGATCAATAAATATGGACACTGCAGGTTAGAAAACTTGCACTGACTCCTATGTTACTGGGCTCCCATCACAACAGAGAGGATTATAAAATTAAAGGAGCAAAAATAAAAGTAGTTACAGAAAAAAAAAAAAACAACATACATATCCTCCTTTCTCTGTGTTATCAACTATTTATGTGTGTGGAGCAGTGCAGACTAGGAATATTTGCTCCCATATCAGTATCTGAGCAGTTTGGGGATCCAAATTATTCAAACATTTTTTGGCAAACAGGAAGCTTCCAGGAACTCCCCAGGAGTTACAGCCGTTGATCTACCACAGATTCCTGAGGCATTGTAAGATCAGTTTTTGTCCTGGCACAGTCCTCACTGCTTCAGGGGATAGTGCAGCAGGAGGATGCAGGAAACCACTGGGCCTGGTGCTTGTTCTGTCCATACCATTCATATAGCCACCGTTGAGGTCTCCAGTGAAGATGTGGTAAAGGAGCTCCACTGCCAGGGGGACCCTGGGAGAGTCAGAGCTGCAGCATCCTGAACAGGTAGTTTGCCATGTACTAAATGCAAAGCCTGCCTTCCCAACTTAAATATGGCATTGCCCTTAAAACAGGAGCTATTGCACCCAAGCTGACTAAGAAAGTTTTGATTATCTACTTGCTTAGCCATTAGAAACAGCCAAAAATCAAAGTCCTGGATGCAGACTACCCAGAGTTTTGTGGAAATGCAGGTCTCCATCTAGGCTGTGTGGCTTGGGCCTGTCTCTAGTAACAGTCCTAGCAGTTCATTGGGTTACTGCTTGTCCTGGGCCTCCCCCCCAGGAGAAATGGCCAGGAATGCAAGCCATACTGCAAATTATTGATTTTGTTTTTGTCTTCATATAGATGAATGATGTTCTGCTGTACACATATCCCCAGAAGGATGGCAAATACAGACTGAAAAACACCTTGGCTGTGTCAGGCATGAAGGTAATGCCTCATCTGTATTACAGGTTGGAATTCAAGCTGCAAAGTAGGCTGCTAGTGCTTTGCTGGTTTGTGTCTCATATCCAAAAAGGGGAGAAAGGGGATGGACCTGTTATAGGGAATTCCCTTGTCTCTTACAGCAGACAGAAGGAAAAATAAAAAGCAAAAAAAAAAAATAATTTATAAGGCTGCAACTTGGTACAACAGTCTTACTCAGGCTGCATAAATCATATAAGCCAAAATCAGATTTACCATATTATCATGAAACTGGAGACAGAAAATATTTATTATGCCATTTTGTCCATTCTCTCTTCATGCCTCCAACCGATGCATGGTTGTTCCCTATAACAGATTTACTAGGGCTTAGTCTGCCTGGTTTTAAACTACTGCCACTCAAAATTTACATAACCTTTCACTTGCCTGGTTTTCATATGCTCTTTACCTGTTTTCATCAGAAGCATTACTGGGTTCAGTAAGTGATTAGCCAATTCTATGGACAAAAGGTATATTTGGAACCATTACATACAATAATATAAACACAGTTGCTTCTTCTGTAAATTTCTAAATTGCAGGTTACAGAAACTGGAAACAGAAATTGCTCTTTTCTCACACTCTTCCCCTAAGAGTCACTGTCACCTGTGCCTGTGCAACAGGAGATTTTAGGCTGGAGGGGTATCTGCTTCTTACCTAGCCATCCATTACATACCTCCCAACAAGAACCTTCATAAGTGCTCTATACCTAATGTGCCAAGTTTATAGAGTCAGGGGATCTAAGAGACATGCAAGATGATAATTACTAATCATTAATTGCAGCAAAATTACATGAGTGGGTTGAGGTGTTTTGAAAAGGTGGGAGGCTGATCACTCTAGAGACCCAATAGTATAAATCAAATGATGGGTTTCCAGCTGGGGTAGGAATCACCAAACACTACCACTAAGTGAAAGGGAGTTGCAGAGCAAGTACTTGTGGTACATTTGAAACACTGAGTCACTGGCATTGTAGATCATAGAATCACAGAATGGTTTGGGTTGGAAGGGACCTTAAAGATCATCTAGATCCAACCCCCTTGCTATGGGCAAAGATATCTTCCACTAGACCAGGTTGTTCCAAACCTGGTCTTGAACACTTCTATGATGGGGCATCCTCAGATTCCCTGGACAACCTGTTTCTGTGTCTCACCACCCTCATAGCAAAGAATTTCTTCCTAATGTATAACTGAAATCTCCCCTCTTCCAGTTTAAACCCATCACCCCTTGTCCTGTCACTACCAGCCCTTATAAGAAGTCCCTTTCCCAGCTTTCCTGTAGGCCCTTCAGGTACTGGAAGGCTGCTGCAAGGTCTCCCTGGATGCTTGTTAATAACAACAGATCAGTACCATGAAGCTATGTTCCTCATAAGTGATTGTTGCTATTAGTAGACAACTAATTCACTACAGGGCAGGGAAGAAACGTTTTAGCAGAGCTGTAGCTTCTGAGTATTCATCCTTGCCCCGAGAACCTTGCTGCAGACACGCGTTTGCTGAGTGCTTCACTGCAAAACGTATGCGTGTCTGGGGAAAGCTGTTTCTGTTCATTTCAAGAACACCCAAAACTTTTGCCCAAAATGCTCTGACACTTGTCAGACTAAACATCTCCTAAGCTGGTCATATTAAAACTGAACTGTAATCAATGCTTTATATTTTGAATTAATTCTTTTTTTCCTCTAGCACCTCTACCATATAGAAACAGAGAGCACCCCTCATGGCACCAGCAATACAAAGGACAGGAACTCTACCTGCCCATCTCCTTGCACTGAAATATGAAACAGATAGCTGGTACATCATAGACCCTCTGAGACTTGTCTGGTGTACTGGTTATGGACAGCTTGACTCATGTCCACATTCATGTTCATGGCATTTGTTTCTAGGTCAGCCGCCCAGTGACGGAAAAAGCCCAAAATGTCCTGAAGATTGAATGTGATGAATACTGCATAACCCTGTCAGCAAGGTACTTGTCCCCCAAGCAGCAATGGCAGAGGGGGTTACATTCTAGAGCTGTATCTCTACATTAGTCTAACAAATACCCACGATTTAACTGGTGTCTCACTTTTAAAATTGAATTTCAGTTTGTGCTATTGTGACAGAAAATGTCTGAGTGCTTGATTAAACAATGAAGATATTATAAATGGAAATGTCATAAAGTGTAATCAGTTCAACTCGTATGCTGAGTAAAGACTGCAAGTCAGCTCTATAACATCTTAAAGAGAAACGAAAGAGAACAAAATCTTTTGCTAAGAATCCTGGGTCCTTTTCATTATCTTTCACACTTTTTCCTTGTGACAAGTCTGTTGTATCTCCTTTTGTTACCTCATACCACTGGGGCTGCAGAACTGCCAGAGAAAACAGTAATTAGGTAATACCATGCAACAGAAAGAAGAGCATTTAATTGTGCTAGAATGACAAAGCCAAAATAAAACCTTACTGGAAACCTCATGGGTCTTTCTAATAAAAGAAACTTCACTAATGAGGTTTTTTTTAGCACTAGTACCAATTGCAACTGGGAGTCAGGATCTTTTGTCCTGGGATGACAAGCTAATGTCAGAAAGAGATTGTAGGTTAGTTTCTGATTAGAAGCTAGCAGTGTATTGTATTTTTTTTTTAATGCTTCTAGCCCATAATTGTCCAACCAATTTAACTAGAAATACAGAAGAAAGGTGGCTGACTTGATTTTCAAGTGTAGTTTACTACAAAAGACATAACACACTAGCAGTTTCCCAAATAAAAGGTCTTCAATGCTTTTAAGTACTGGCTTTCCCACCATCAGTGTCCAGCTACAGCATAGCTGGAAACATAGCAGACTTCCCTAAATTACACAGTGTAGACTGTGTCTTCTGCTGCCCAGGAGACTGCAGTGACAATTTGACCCTCTATTTGCTTAAGGAAGAATATATGAGCCAATATGAATAACTGACAGCTTGGCACAAGAGGGGCAGTCCAAAAATCACACAGGGACCGAATGTGGCAACAGTGAATCAAGGCCTGAGCTTCTCTGAGCCTCAGTGGTCCTGCAAAAATTCCTGAGCCTTCATGGAAGACTACAGAATAGCTAATTATGAATAAGCCAGTGCCAATTGACATAATTTATCTTGCTCATCAGCAGACACGTGTTATTCCCCCATTTTTACACTAATAACCTGTGATTACTGCCTAGAGATGCTTAATGGTGTAGAAAAGAGGTTAAAGGGGCCAGTTAGATATCAAGCTTTTAATACCAGATTTTCCCTCGTCTGCCTTTCTCAAAGTAGGTTTAATTTACATCGCTATGTGGGCCATGAGTTCTTTTGTTTTTTTAAATCATATTTTAATTTACAAGTGAAGAGAATTTCGAATACAGGATTAGCAAGAGAAAGGTTGAAACCAGGACTCCTTCTAGCACTTGTCTGGAAGATAGAGACATCTCCAGATTTCTTAGAAAGTGTAATTTGACAAGACTTTTGGAGGTAATAAGGACTGACTAGCAGTGTGACTCTTGCCAGAGATGATCTCCTGTAACACAGCCCCTTGGCTTGCAGAGGTCCCATATGTAGTGGAGATACAAGCTCCAAGTTTCTGCTCAAATTTCTGCTCCAGGCTTGTTGAATTTTACAGGGGCTAGTGTTTTAGACAAGGGCTTATGCTCAGGGTGCAGAGGGATACCGCAGCAGAGATCAGTGATAAATCTGGCATTTCCTCTCTTCTTGTCTTTCCTCTTTTTTTTTTTTTTTTTTTAAGATCACAGAAAACAAATTGTTCTTAGATGTCTTGTCTGGCGGCCCTCATGAGGAAATGTGAGGAAATCACAGCTGAACAGCAGCTGGCAATAATGCCACTGCTAATTTTTACAGCAAAGTCTTTAATGTGAGTGGCTGGTTTGACTTGGGGAGGGGAGACTACACTGTGGTCCCCCCTGTGACTGATGCTGGGAGCAGCTAGAGCCGTGCAGAGTTTCAGAGGACAGGAAGCACACTGTTTGAAGTCACAGCAGGACAGCTCATGGCTGTCACAGAGCAAATGCATCTGGGAAGTAACAGGCACAAAGAGCCCTGCTGCTTTTCTGGGAGACCTGGACCGGAAGGGAAGCACAAAGTGCTCCCTGTTTTACCTTGTGCAAAGGGGGCATCTAGGGGCCAGTTTGGAGAACTACTGGCCTCCATGCATAATTGCAACTAAAGGAATGCAGAACTTTCTTCCCAAATTGCTGTCCTGGCCCCTTGCCAGGATACTTGAGATTCTCTGCAATGGACCTAGAGGAAAATGAGAGCATTCACATCTCTACCATGGGTGACAGACTTCTGCTTTTCCCAGCATGCACATCACTTAAGCACCCACTGCAGAGAAAAGCATAAACACACTTACTTCGAGCAACCCATGCCAAAGCTGCATGCTCTGGAGTGCCAAAAGCTAGGGCAAACACGGCAAAAGGAGACATTTCATATTGTCCTGTGTGATCTAGGATTAAGCAGCTTATTGCAAAGCCAGAGACTACTTTGAAAATTTTTCTGGGACTTTAGTTCCTTCTAAGTCACAGTCTTAACCATGGATCTACACTAATCACCCTGATGAGTATGTCCAACACTCAGTTTTGTTCCTTGTCAGAAAATTACCAGTTCATTGCAGAAGTGGGAAAAAGCAAATGTTTGTAATGTGAAGCTTTTATCCAGAAAGTTTGTTTCAGTCCCTGCTGTGCATAGCATTGACTGCTCTGCTGTATTTCATTCCACAGCTCTTGCTTGGAAAGGGATGACTGGTACAGCTGCATCAGCAGACACATCCCAGATGACTACAAAGCTCCCAACACTTCCACTTTCCACAGCAGCGTGGAGGTAAAAGGAGGCCAAGTATTTCAGTGCTTGAAAGGGGAAGAGGGAAGGGAGAGAAAGGAGGAGTGTTATATACTCTGTGGTCTTTGCTTAAATAGGAGTTCTTCTGGAGGAAGACTTTTTTGTCCTAGAGGGTAACTATTGTGTATGAACTAAAAACAGCTATGAAGTTCATAGATTTAGAAAAAAAAAAAAAGACCCAGTAGTTATACTAATGTCATATACACAGTGAAGTCACTGCCAGTGCAAATCCCACCAGCAATATGCTAATTGTTCTTGCACAATTTATGTACATTATTCTAATCTCATTAATTTCAGTTGTACTTCTCCCTGTTAAGAAAGCAAAGAATACATCTGACAAAAAGTAAAAACGCTGTTTCATGTTATATAGAACCCTAGTTTTACCAAGCAGGGGAAAAAAAATGCCAGTGAGGCCACGCTTGCAGTGCTGTGTCCAGTGCTGGGCTCCTCAATACAAGAGAGTCATGGAAACCTTGGACAGAAGTGCAATGAAGGGCCACAAAGATGATGAAGGTGCTGGAAGATCTCTCCCATAAGGAAAGACTGAGAGAACTGGGACCGTCCAGCTGGGAAAAAGAGAAGGCTCAGGATTTTTACCTGTTGTGGCTCTGGCTTTAAAAGCACCATGTCTTTCAGTGCTGAAGCAACTCACAGGGTGCATTAGGAATTAGAGAATGTGGGGATCTTAGCAGGTGAAGGTAGACTGAAATGAGAGAACTGTACGTGATGGAGCAGGGCTAACTGAGTGGACTTTGGTACTTGTGGATGCTTCTTCATTTGTTCTTGTTGAATTTAAGCTAAGGGAAAGGCTTGGAATATCCTTGGGTGAGAGGCCTCCTACTTTGGTACCTGTGTCCCATGTCATGATGTGCATGAACTGTGGCTGTGACTTCACCCTGACTTTGAGGCGACATCATTGCCATGCCTGTGGGAAGGTAAGAGCTGTCCCAGTTTCTCATGGAGGCTTTATTGACACCTCTGGGACACTGGCTACCGCTCCTGTAACTTCTGCAAACTTGTGGCAACATTAAGTCTAGGATCTGACTTCTCACAGAACCTGTGTGTTGCTAAATTAGGTAGTTAGGTTTACACTGATTCTGGCAATTGTATGGAGTTCCAACAGTAACCTTCCCCCAAGGGTCAGTTTAATTCCCAAAGGCCAGCTGTTGAAGGCCTGGAGGGCAATTGTTGCTGAGCGCAGCTGCATATGATAAACATCTAACTCTAGAAACAATGAAGCAATACACTAAAAATACAGGCTGTGTTCTGGACCCTGAGCAGTAGCACATCTAAGTGCATCCATGTCCTGACCCTAGGAACAGCTTGAGAAGTTAGCTTCCAGAAGGGAAGAAACTCACAAATAGAGCACAGCTGGGTGCCTGACCAAAGGGGGTTTCCTCTATGCTGCAGTGAAAAGCTGCTACCTTTTGCCCTAAAGCAAATGGAATATAAACTGCCTTGGTTTTGTCCCTTTAGCACTGACTGTATAAATTTGTTAATACAAATAATCCTGCAGTCCAGTTTTAAACCATGGCTGCCTTTTAGCCTCACTGATTTTTATTTTTTTTTTAATCAAACTACCAATATTTTTGCTAGTATAAAAAAGCATTTACTTGATCCACAGAGAAAAATCAATCTGTACCTACACAGAGATAGTGGGAAAAATGTTACTAACAAAGTTATGAAAACAGAAGTAATATTAAAGTGGTATTTCTGTGATTCAGCATTAGGGAAGATTCCTGGGGAGACAGGCACAACAGTGGTGTGCAACCTAATACAGTGATCAATTTTGCTTGGCTTTCAACAGTGTAAACCCACAGCAATCACACTTCAGTCAGTACTTACCCTGATGGCCACAGTTTTAGGAGAGTCATATCTGGTCCACAATCTATCATCCTCTCCCAGCCACATCTAAGGTTTTGTTTTGTATGTGCATATATATAAAGTTTAAACTATATTAACATGCATCTCTCCTTGCTGGAACAGATTGTATGTCGAAATTGTTCAAGAAACAAGTACCCTATGAAGTACCTCAAAGATCAAGCAGCCAAAGTCTGTGATAGCTGCTATGTGGAACTTAGGAAAAGAGGTAGGGTTCCTTCATTCTTAGCTAAACTGATAAACCCATTTCCTGCCTGTAAAATGGTAGGCTTTAGTATCAGTCTAACACGTTGTTTTGTTAAAAAGCTTTTCTCATTTCAAGCCTGAGGCATGTGTATGGAGGTCCCAGGAGAGCCAGGCAGTAATGGCAGCTAACACTGTGTTAGCAATCCAGGTTCTCTGAGGGCTCCCCTTGGCCTTTTGATAAACCAGTATGATAAAAACTGTGTCCTATGAGAAGCAGCTGGGAACATGGGGTTGGTCTAGTTTGAAGAACAGGAGACTGAGGGGTGACCTCTCTGCAACTTCCTGAGGAGGGAAAGTGGAGAGAGCGAGGTGCTGATCTCTTCTCCCTGGTATCCAGTGACAGGAAGTCAAAGTTTCATCAGAAGAAGTTCTGACTTGAGAAGAGGAAATATTTCTTTACCCAGAAGGTGGTCAGACACATCAACAGACTTTCTAGAAGTGGTCCATGCCCCAAGCCTGACAGTGTTTAAGAGACATTTGGACAGTGCCCTTAAAAACAAGCTTTAACTTGTGAATTGGTCAGGCAGTTGGACTAGACGATCACTGTAGGTCCCCTCTAACTGAAGTGTTCCATGATTAATTGTAGGTGATAGCTCTTCCTCATAATTTCTAATGAATTATCCATTAAATTAAATAATGGCTTTACAATTCCTCACTGTCCATATCCATGTTGTAGCTTTTACAAAAAGAAATGGTGAGGTCAAGTGCAGAGTCACTAAGAGCTTTTTTACATGGGGAGTTAATCTGGTTAGAGATGAAAGTCTGAAGTCAAAGCAGAAGAGCTACTGCCTAACCAAAACTCTGTATTATTGTCCTACTATAAAAGTCCCTTTTCACATCCAAACCAAAAGATAAGGGACACACACACAAAGGTTACATGGTTACACACATATGAACAGAGAATAAACAGGAAATAATGTTCTTGCACAACTATTCCTGTAGACAATCTCTAAAAGGAGGCACATCATATTGTAAAGGATAAAAAGGTGCATACAAATTTAGTTTTTCCATCCTGATTACAGAAACTTACTGCCCAGGCAATGACATGAATGGATGCTGTCACAGCAGCTAAAAAAGCATCCCCAAGCCACTGTCCAAGAAGTGATAACTCCAGTTTGTGCTAAAACAATGCTGTGCTTTATAAGAACTTCCAAATAATGTGTGTTGCCAGAAGTAAGACCATGCAGATATGAACTCAGACAAGAGGGGTCAATAGAAATTGACAGAACAACTCTCTCCCATGCAGAACTCAAGAGTGGTTCATACAGAACTAGTGTCCTAGTGAATCTCTCCTGCAAAGGTGCTATGGAAAAGCCATTTGCTTAATGTCAATTTTAAATTAGAATAAAACAAGCTGCATTTTGGACTTTGTCAATGTTTCTGGAGACTTCTTTCAAGTAGCTGTACGTTATTACCATTAATCTAGGGTGCTACGAGGGTGCTATTTAAATAGTCTGTTTTTCAAAGGTCCTGTTGCTTCTGACGTTCTTGTTACAAAAAATGACATCAGAAGTTCAATCCATACAACCAATCTAATCAGACTTACAGGGGTGATTTGAAATGAAAGCTAAAATAAAAACTGGCTATGAAGGAGGCACTGCATTTTCCTTAGTCACTTGCATTAGTGCATTTTGTGTCTCTTACCCCTAGTCTGATATGAACCAATTCATCCATTTTCCCCTTCCTTTTCTTAATCTTACAGAGCGACCACTTAGTGTGATCTTCCCTTCAACTTCATCCAGGTGTTCAAGCAGTGCTTTCTCTTCTGTCTTCCACAATATTCATTATTCATCTTTTAAGAAACAGAAGAAGATCCCTTCTGCTCTTATGGAGGTAGGACCAAGCTGCCTGAGAAAGGCAAGGAACAACAGAGATCAATGTGCTTGTACTTCAGCAGCTACGTTGATTAGTTACTCTGTGTGCAATGGGCTCAGCACATACTGTGGTCTACTTTTATCATGCAAATATTTAATATTTTTTTTGTTTTCCACAATAGTGTTTAAAATACAAAAGACTTTGAGCTCTGAAGATACCATAGACGTTTCCTGGTCCCTCTGACAAACTCAATTAGAACAGCATACTTTTGCTCAACAGGCTGTGAAGTCTTTAGAAAACTAAGATGACTTCAAAGTACCAGATAGTACAAGGCAGATCACAGACAATGACAGGAACGAACAGTACATGATACACTGTTCACCAGTTACCTTTTTTGACAAGACTTCCTTCTGATTTCAAGAGAAATAAAGAATCACTTACTTAGGGACTGGTCATCAGTTCAGAAGCATACATGTTGAATTAGGCATTTTCCCTCCAGCTCAAACCAAACTATTTCCAATTAAATGGGCAAAATCTTGTTCCTACCAATGTGAACAAATAAAATTCCCACCAATTTCAAAAGCTGGGATTTCTTCAGCTATTTTAGTTTTCTTTACAAGTACAAGATGCCAATCATGTTGGTTAGTCTAGGTAGATAAGTTGCCCATTGAACTCAAAAGCACAGGAAGGTACTCCCATTTCACTGAAACCAGCAGGTATTTATGGTTGTATTAAACAGAAGAGGATGCAGACATCTTGCTGAACTCCCTGTACAGTCGAGTTGTGCTGAGCTGATGTTAAGCCAAAGATAAAAGCATATAATACAACCACATAAATTGAATACTGAAAGAACCAGCAAGCAAAATTTCAGCCCCATTAGGAAACAAACATTGGCTTTCTATCCACAAGGAGGCAGCAGATATTTATTAATATGAACCCTCACAATATCATTGCTCCATAACTTTTTTCTAACTTGATTTACCAAGGTCCTGGAACATTTCTGTTCTGCTGAGTGTGATTGTCAAGTGATTAACATAAATTTGTATAAAACCATTGCAAAGCCTTAAATATACCCACATCTGAAAAGTGTTCAGCCACAATACTGTAATTCCCTTTTGGAAGCATATACTTATAATACACTGGAAAAAAAAAAATAGACATGGGGAAAGGGACAAGTTTAGCTTCTCAGAACACAACTGTAAACCACCGGCTGACCTCAACAACAACTCAAGTGGGTATTTTCCATCAGTTACTGAGAACTAAGTTTCACCAGAAATCTTTAAACTGTTAAAAAGAACCATAATACCATGGTTATTTTTTTTTCTGTCTCAGTATTTTTTATGGTCTCCTTTTGGTTTCATGGACATAGACCTGGTTGTCTGATGTGATGCAAACATGCATAATCAGCAGGGGAAAAAACTTTGTTTTTACAAATCCTCATTTTTCCTACCCTGCTCCAGGTGGCAGCTTCAGGAGAGGGAGCTACCATCAGTGGTTACCTCAGCAGATGTAAGAGAGGCAAAAGACACTGGAAGAAACGCTGGTTTGTTATCAAAGGCAAAGTCCTCTACACCTACATAGCAAACGAGGTACTGTGCAGTCTGACTTGAAACAGTTTACTATCCAAGTTCCTTCCTTTATTCCCTACAGGCAGCACAAGTAAATTAGAAAGGTGTAAATGGCAGTTCTCAGAACTGCCAACCTTCTGGAGCCTTTGTCCTGACTGCCTGAGCCCCAGGAGCTGTCCTTGGCTGAAGGACAGAGGCGCAGCCCTCGCTGCACCTCAGCAGCCCTCTTCAAAATGTCCTTCATTGTTTGATTTCATGCTATTCACTCTGCTATAAACTGTCAACTGCTGTGACCCTTAGTCTGTGTATATACACCTAAAGACTTCAAGGTGCTCAGGTGTCCTCTGGTGCAAAGTAGTAACTGCCAGATACTTTGCAGAGAAATGATGCTATGATCCATTTCTTGTGGGAAGGAGAATCCTGCCGTTTTGCAAGTATAAATGATAAATATTTGTCCTACTGGTACCAACAGGGAAAGATAGAAGGCAGTCTGCAGAGGTGAGAATAATGCCTAAGCTTCTCTTTACAGCCAAGGAGATTGGATATCACCTGAATCATTTTTATGTATTTTGTCTCTTCCTACTCCCTTTTCTTATTTTCATTTCCTCACCTTTGTGAACAGCTTCAATAAAAATAAAATCTAACTAAGTTTGATATAAATTTTGGTTATAACTGACAGATTTCATAAGCAGAAGCATAAACATTAATTTTGCTGAACAAAGGACACAGAATGCAAGAACTATTGTACTAGCAATATTTGGTACTTTAAGCATTCAGAACACTTCTGCAACATCAATTATTTAAGCTTTCATCACCACTGCAGTGGCTGCATAAAACACCATTATCCCCTTTAAAAAGACTAGGAGATTGAGGCACAACAGAGTTAATGATTTGGCCAGAAATTCAGAGTATTAGCACCATATTTTATATCAAATACATTTACCTTACCTCTGCTAACCTTATAAATGATTATTTCTGGTTCAACAATAGGGAATCTGTGTGATTCTGCATCAAAAAGCAACAGATGGCTAATGACATTTTGCGTTCCTGTTTTGCAATTTAGCTTCTATAGCAGAGGCAAAGGCAACACACACATACAGAAAACATCACCTAAAAACAGCAATCAAAACTGCAGCTCTCAGATAGAGGTAAACTGCAGTTGGATTAAGGCTTATTGTTTTAGTTGTACAAAACATTGTCTGGCAAGCAAAATTCACAGATATTTATTGGGAGTAAATTAACCATTAATTGCATTACCAGCTCAGAAATATCAAATAAGTATTTTGGAAAGCAAATGTGCTGTTTTAGACAATGCAGATTATTAAAAAGTTGATAGTGCTATAAAAGGAAATTACAAGGTCCCAAAAAGACTACTACTTGCACTCAGCAAATAAAAGTGGTTGAAAAAAACAGAACTGGAAGCAAGTCTCAGGCTTTCAGAACAGTTGCTGTGCTATCCCCCATACTCCCAGTAACCTCTAGTTTGCCTCCTGAACCCTTATGTCAAATACAGCTATTAAGAGTAATGGCTGATTTGACCTTCCTTGCCACGTGGATGATCACAAAGAACTGGACTTTCAGGGGTGATGTTCAAGTTCAGGACTAAGACTAGATGAACTTGTGCACAGGCACCACTCCTGGTTAGGCAAGAGCCACCAGTCCAGCAGCAGATTCACATCACTGCTTTTGCATCCCAAAGAAGGGTTATCTCACTATTTGGTGATATCATTATCAGAAAGAGCCTCAAACTGTTACAAACCCTGTCTCTAATTTTTTGTTCATTTCTTTTTTGCTTTCAGGACAAAGTTGCCACAGAAAGTTTGCCTTTGCTGGGTTTCACCATTGCCCCAGAAAAGGAGGAAGGAAGTATGGATCCAGTTTTCCACCTCTACCACAAGCAGACTCTCTTCTACAGCTTCCGAGCAGAGGACAACAATTCAGCACAGAGGTAACAGGGATTGGCTTCCACACTGACCAGTGTCCAGCTCCAAAGGCATACATACAGCTTTACCCTCCCTTCCCTTCAGAATGCCTTCGTTACAGGAAACCAACAGCTTTCAGGAGTGTTGATTAAGCCCAGTGCCTGTGACTGGCCTGGGCAACATTAACAATCTACCCAGTGCTTTTCAGCTGCCTTTGGGAGTAGAGTTTGCTCCATTGTGTAGATAAAGAGGAAGCTGAGTCTTAAGAGCCATGCCCAGAAGTCTGTCAAATGAGGTTACTGCACACAAACTTCTCTGATTTGTGTGGTGTTTGTCTAGCTCTCAGCTTTCTCATCAACAAATAATTGTTCAGATTTCCCATTCTAATGCTACTACTTCTACATAATAAATAATGAAACTAGTAATAAAAATGCCAGCACCTGGTGACATACAGGGAAAGAAATCAGTGTTTATGGGAGATTTTGGTGCTTTTAAACATAGTTCAGTGTTTTCATCTTTCCTACTCTAAGACAGCTCTTGTACTATCTTTGATATTTTACTGCTAAAGGTTGTCCTAGAACAGCAGTCACAGTACTACCAAGTTTCCTGCATCGATCTGGGAGCTGGGATGGCCAATATAGTTCTCTTTGGGCTTTATGTTCTTAAAATACATATGCTCTTGAAATGTACATAATTTTATAAGTACCACTTTTCTTTTCTTTTTTTTTTTCCTGCCCTTTTCAGGTGGATTGAAGCCATGGAAGAAGCATCCATATTATAGCAGCTATTACTCAATGGACTTGGAATAAATTCTCAAATTTCTATACATTCCTGTCAAACCACTTTTCTCTTACAAAACTGAACAGTGTATTTCAGGAAAACTGGCTACGTACACTGGATATGAACTGTTTCCCGATTGCTCTTTTTGCTTCCTTCTTCTTACATCCACATTTTTGCAAAAGGAAACTTTAAAATAGAGAATATTTATGGTGGTCTTTATGTCTGTGCAAGTTCAACCTGTACTATAAGCTTCTCCTCTGATCCCACATTAAACTAAGTCTTAATATCAAGACAAGAAAACACATGGAAATACTGACTACAGTAAATTACAGGCTCAGTTTTACTTACTCTAGAGCACTATTATATTTCATTGGGTTGGTTTTGATGTCTACTATGAAATGAGAAACAATATAGTAAACAACAAATGCTCATTTAAAGCACTTTATTATTTTTATTGAACTACAGCTTCATTTTTCCATGTTTCTAAGGAGTTCTGTGGCCCAATTTCTCATCCATTAACAAATGTCAACATGAAATTATGCCCTGCATACGCTAAATTGCTTCCACAGAAAATGAATGAACAATACATTCAATTTACCTGGTCTACCAACACTTCATTGGCTATGATCCAGGATAATTGCTGTCAATTTATAATTTTACAGAGATTACTGTATAATTTATATTAAAGGCTTTTATTCCATACTACTACAGTACTTTGAAATGCATTCCAGCAGCTCTAGAAATCCAGACATTGAATTATATCACTTCTCCCTAAACACTGCAGACTCAAACCCAAAGGTTATTTTTAATTTATTATAAACCTACAGTTTTTATTTAACACTAGTCTACCTAGTAGTGTTAAGATTTTTATCACCTATTTAAATAGTCTATTTTTCAAAAGGTCCTGTTGCTTCTGCCGTTCTTGTTATGAAAAATGTCATCAGAAGTTCAATCCATACAACCAGCACACCACTGGAAATGTGCTGGTGGGCTGAAACGCACTTGTCTGAACCTGCTCCCTGGAGTGCTCTGAACTCCTGCGGCTGTCTCTTACATCAGACTTCTGCTGTGCACTACATCTCCAGGGCTGGATTCTCAGCAGCCAAGTGTCTGTAGGCCTTCAAAGAAGATCTGCTGCTTTACACCAGCTGAGGATGTAAATCTCTGGAGTTTTGGGGGTTGTTTTTCTGTTGTTTTGGGGTTTTTTTTTGTTTGGGTGAGGGTTGGAATTTTTTGGTTTTAGTGTTTTGGGTTTTTTTTATAAAGGTTAAGATGTGGTGTTCTAATCATTGCAATAAAATGATTTGTGTCCTGTATTTGTCATAATACTTGACTGAGAAATAGAATGGCATTTATGATTAAAATATATCTTTGTATAAAAATACCATGTTCAAGAATTTACTTGCATTAAACTATATTGGGGGAAGACTTATTTTCATTTTTCTTTTTCTTCAAAGAAGCTTAATGGATATCTGAATTTTTGATCCTAACAAACTGTTTAGAATTGTCCATATTTTAAAAGGTCTACAGTATGTATCCAACTGATAAAGGCAGTTCAATATATCGCCTGGGGAAAAAAAATAGCTTAAAAAAAACCCAGATACACAGCTACCACTAATTAAAAAAACAGTTGTTTTAAGGGGTTTTTTTATTTATATTTGAGTGTGAAAGCTTCAGAAATTATCATATGCAAACAGAAACCAAGTATGGGAAATGTAAAACTTGTATTCTTTATTTAATATACGAACACCAATGTTAACTATTCGTTTCATGTTAGAACCATGGCCTTGCTACCAATGCACTGCAAATGTTTATCCCCCCTTTAAAATATTCTGCACTGACAAAAAAAAGAAGAGAATATTGAATAAAGAGCAAGACCTCTAATCATGGTCCCAAACAAAACAAAACTGCACTACACTACTGCACTGCAGAACAACAGTGTTATGAAGATTTAGGTGCTGACATTTATTGACGGTTGTATGAAGTTTTCAATTATAACCAGGAAATGAATACATGAAAATATTTTGTTGTAAAAAATAAGATACAGTGCTATTAAACATTGTTTAAAGTAATGTGGAAAAATAAAAAAGCAAAACATAACTGCAATTCTACAGGCTTTTCCTTTACATTATCTTCTTTAATTCCAGCTTTGCTCTTCCAGTTGATGTTAGGACAGTTACCTATTAACCAATTCTCTGACAAACTAGAGAAGGGCATAAAAGCAGAAGACTGTAGTAGAGGCCTTCTGTTCAAAACAGGATTCAGACCTCACTGCTATCAAGTGTTTTAGTCCACACTGCCTTTACCTCCTGCAAAGCCTGCCTGCCAGTCAACTCCACTTCAGCTACAGATATAAACAGTCTCAACAGTTTTAGTCGAACTGTTCTTCTGAGCAAAGCTAAGCAGAGAGAGACATTATCTCCATTTCAGAATAAATCCAGTGATCAACTTTCAGAAAATTAACATCCTAGAATAGAGGTATACAGATACTCAGTTTACTATATGCCATTTACTTAGAAACACTAACTTGTAGTTAGTATTGCTTCTTCAAAACAAATAATTTATTCCACACTTCCACAAATGTTTAAAAAAACAGAACAGAAATAATTTGCAGTGTACTAGGTATTCAGTCAGTAGTTCAGATACAACCTGATCTCATTTGTTTTTTCAGTGAGTTTCTGCTTATTTTGCCATTTATTGATAAGCATTCAAATTATTAGCCATTATCTACACATAATACTTGGATCTATCTTACAGTATATGCCTAGTTAAAATCTGGCTTTTATACCATTATTTATTTTTCCAAACAAAGTACAGGTTCCTCAGCACTGGGAAGTATTCAGACATGACAAGATCCCCATACCTTTTACACAATGCTGCTGATCCAGCCCTGGGCCTTCTGCCTTTCCTGACCTAATTCTGTTTTCTGATTGATGAAAAGCACAGCACTGGACACCAACCATCTGGGCTTTTCCTGTTGCCATGCTTTTGTACAACAGCAACGAGGGCTACTTTGGCTGTAACTGCCTTCAGTGAGTATCCCTGCTCATGAAGGGAAATGAAGTGGCAACACTAAGTGAGGGAAAAGGTTCTCACTTGTCACTTTGTGAACCTTCTACAAGCTACGCTTAAAACTCCAGTCTAACTTCACAAGTTACTTAGGTACATAGCATACAAACTTATGTGTACTAAAAAACAGTGAGATTTTGATTAAGTTTTCACAAGAAAGCTTCTAGACTTCAAGGCAGCTTTACAGTCCCTTTCAAAGAGACAAAAGTAAAAATTTATTTTTTTAAAAGACCTTTCCTAAAACACCCATTTCAATATTCTGAAAGTCTTCCTTTTCCACAGAATAACAACAAACACCAGGAAACCTTTACAGTGCCCTTGAAACAGCATTGCCATCCTTTGCCATGCTTTCTTTATATTATTATTACTAAACTACAAGGGTTGAACATTCGTTCGATTATTTTAATAGATTTTTTCCCAGATAAGTGTTGCAACTTGTTTACAATCTATATGCCCTGGAAAGGCTTGGAAAACCGTTTACATGAACATGCTCTGCATTTTAAAATCTTTTTACTTGTAGAACTACATTTTTATGTCCTTTCTTTGCTCCTCTTAAGTTAAAAGAAACTGGAGGACAGTTTAAACTGCCTAGTAGTTGCCTATATTTTCATTTAACATACTATACGTCATGTTATTAAATGTAGTAGATCACAAATGTGATCTTAAAGCACCAGAGGAACTGGAATTACTTTCTATTCATACTAACAGTTCTTAGATAGCAATCATGTCCTGCAGTAGTAATAATCTTGAGATCGCTCTGAACTTTGGGGCATGGTTAGGATTTTGCACTGCTCTTGCTTTTCAGTGTCTTCAATGTGTAACAGTTACATATTGTTCTTCAAATTGCTTTTTACGAACAGTAATAAATTTCCCTATATGGAATTTATTGCACAAGAACTCTTTCTAGCTTATTCTCCGCAAAATTTCACATCAAAGTACAGCCACTACAGGAAAAACAGAAATTATTGATCAACAAGTTAATTATTTCAGAGTTTGGTGCACAAGACAAAGGGATCAGGTGTGCTCTGATGTTGTCAATTAGATGGGAGAAACCAGCACCTGCAACTCGAGCTCCTGATTAGTAAGCAAGTCCAGTAATACCATAAACACGGCATTCCAGAATGGAGAGAAGTCATTGCGCTCTGTAGTGTTCTCACTATCCTTGAAGCACAGACTGTCTCAGCAGACAGTGTGTCCTCTATTACTTAAACTCAATCTGACTGCATGTACACTCACGGGCTCCCTAGAAAGAACTGCTCAAAGGCAAATGCCACAGATTGTACCCAGACAGCACTGCACCTTTGTCCTTGCACATTCTGGAGACAACAGCAAGTACCATAAAGCATTTAAAGTTGCATCTTTTACTCACTGGAGCAGTCCCCACTGCACAAGCAACAGAAGTCTCACCACCACCTAAGCCTTTTGAGTACAAGGAATCACTCTTCTCTTTCCAGAATAAAACAGCATGTTATCAGCTAAATAACCACCCTCTCAGATAAACCACCAAAACTATTCAGAACTCAGTCTGAAGCGAGATTTTTCTGCAAAAGCCCAAAGGTTAGAGCAGTCAGCAGACACGATGTAGGGAGAAATGACGGCCAAAAACCGGAGGATGGAGGTCACCAGCTCCCCTCAGCACTGCCCAGCCATGTACAAACCTGAACACCAGGCACAACGGCTCGCATGCCCAAAATCATCTACTAGCACTTAGATTTAAATGGAATATGGCATTAACAAGTCCAAACCGTTTATAACATTAACGCCTTCTCAGCTTTTCAGCCAGTTATAAGTGCTGAAGTCTTCCATGCAACATCTCGGCTCTACTCTTAAAATCCACCTCCGGTTTCAGGAAAATTCTATGAAAATTTTAAGCATCTGAAATAACAACTTAAAGTCGACAGAGCTCTACAGTGTTGTTACTCTCAAACATTTAAAACGCATGAATATCTGCCAACAGCACCGTGGGAAACTGTTCTTTTCTTGCCCACAGCAGCGGCCCGCGACAACCAGGAGCAGGAACGGGCCTGTGGCCCTGGGGCGGCCCTGCCCGCGGCACCGCCAGGGCAGCCCCTGCCCAGCACTGCGAGGCTCACTCAAAGGCACTTCTAGAACACTCATCACTCACCAAAGCCGGTCCCTCCATCCCACGCGCAGCAGGCCCCGCGGTGTCCGCGGGCAGGACCCCGGGCCCCTCGGGCTGGGCGAGCCCAGGCGGGCGCCCTGGCGGAGCAGCCCCGCGCCGGGTCCCGCCTGCCGGCCATCCCGGAGCGGCCCCGGGAGCAGCGCGGGGGAGGCCTTTCTGCCAGCCTTTTGGCTTTTGGCTTTCTCACCACCCACAGCCATTTTAATTGGCGATTCGTGACACTCGTTTTCCCCCAGTCAAGTCTGTTTTGCCCGTGACAATCACCGGCAAGTGCCGTCCCTTTGTCTTGACCTCCCAGCTTTCTCATCCCGTTTTCTCTCCCGCAGTTGAGGAGCGAGCGCTGGGGCAGCATCTGCCTGCAAAGCAAGGCCAACTCACCGCGCCGTGCTGGACGCGTTTCTTTGCTTTGTTGCCAGTTTAGTTATTAACCTTTCCTTGTGGAGTATCTCAGTTCTCTTTGATCTTTTTCACCTCCAGCATCTTCTATAGATTTTATTTCCCTCCAGTCACAGCTAAAGCCTAAAAGAGCCTATAAAGCACTTTTTGCTGATGCTCTCTCAGAAGTCTGTAAAATTATAACTTTATAATTTCTAAATTACAATTTAGAAATAATAAATTTAGCAAATTTCAGCATTATCTAATACAACATTGCTTATTAAATAAGTTAAGGCCATACAGTATGTGGCATTCAGGATGTACAGTGCTTGTCTGGAAAAATCCAAGAGATAAGCTTGGACTTTGGCACTCAGGATATCTGTTGTCTGTCTTGAGGCATCTGAGAGTTGAACGACATGGGCTGAGGAACTAAAGAGGTGTCTCAGCAACCCACCCAACCCCCTCCTGCAAGGAGTACCTGAGAACTGGGGAGTTTAGTGTGGGACATGCCGAGACTGGAGACAAAGGAGTTCTACAGCTGGCACTGGAAGCAGAACATCCAGTGATAACCAGGCCTTGATACGGAAACCATCGACTTTGCAGGACAAGACAAGGAGTGCCAGTCTCAAGCTACTTCCTAGGACAGAAACTCCACCATCGACTTTGCAGGACAAGACAAGGAGTGCCAGTCTCAAGCTACTTCCTAGGACAGAAACTCCACCGCAACAAACTAATCCTGTGGTGGCAGTTGACGCAACCTCCTCCTTTGTAATGGCTGAGCTCATCAATTAACCAAAGACTACATAGCCCCTGGCATCACACCTGCCCCTGCTATCACAGAGAAGGTCTGAAGGGTTCTTCCCTATGCAGGGAGAGAAGTGGGGGTGCAGTGGGCAAGGACTGTATAAAAATCTGGGACTCTATGGGTGCAGGAAGCACTTCTCCACCTGGAACTGCTTCCCCATCGACTTCGCTGGACCGTGGGTGCTAACTGCTCTCGCTTGCTGTCCTCTACCTCTCTGCTTTCTCCTCTCTTTCCTGTCTCTGTTTTCCTGCCTGTCCTATCCGCTCTAGGGACTTTTGTTGTGTTATTGCAATAAAAGTTTGTTGTGTGCGTGACATCTGACCTCGTTTGTGTCTTAATTTCACCATTTGGGATCACCTTTATTTATTAAAATTGCCACGTACCCGAATACCGGATCGTGACACAGTATAGTTCTAAATTTCACTGAAGTTATTGAAAAAAACTGCAGCAAAACAACTATTTCAGCTATTAACTAACTTTAAATAAGCCCACCTACAAGACATTTGCCTCACTAGAGCACAATCAGTATATTTGCGTCAGCTACTTCTAGAGGCAACCCAAGAAAAAAAAAAAAAAACAGCCTGTCACAATCAACAACCAATTACTTGTAGCTGCAAATTTAATATTTCTAAAATCTTCAGCAGTTATGTATATCACTACAACATTATACAATAGAACCCAGAATTGGTTCACTACTTTTAAACACAAGAAACAAACTGAATCACACACTCAGAAGTTATGGGATATCAATATTTTTATTTCCATAAAATCATAATTCTATGAAAGCAAGTAGTTCTAACTTATGCTCACTTCCCTGCCACCATCCCAGAATCCTCAGAACTATCAATGCATACGTTGGAACATTTTTGCAGGATTAACACTAAGCAATCTTATTTTATTTATTTTCAAATTACTGTCCAAAACATTAAATAGGGTGTCTTCAGATTTTGTTTACTAGGCCATACAATTCTCATCACTGCGTTTTCATTTCCAGTACCACTCAGAGGAAAAATACACCTTTTAAGCATTTCTGTATTCCCGTACTTCCAGCAAGGTCAGGAGCTGGTTCAGACACCGGTAACATTAAGAACAATACAGAATTACTGGCAACATTCAAAACTATACAGTTTTGCTTTAAGATATTGGATCACTGGTCTAAGTACAACATCCTAACAAAGAAATAAAATGTATATTGTCAAAAACACAATGATGTAATCAGAAAAAAACCACCCTTTCTCTTCACCACAATCAGTTGGGCTCCAAAGCAAGAAGCTTTCAGTGCAATCTCCGCCCATAGCAAAATTCTCACAGTGCAGAGAACTCTAGGTGGGGGAGACCTGCTGAAGCAGCCTGTAAATGAGGTGCAGGTTCAACAGGGTGAGGAAATGACATGCTTGGAAGTTATCATCAGCACACACCAGGGAAGCAGAGCATCCCAGTGTTTGCTGGTCTTTTCTCTTCCACTCCATGATGCCACAGCAATCCTTTCACAAATTCACATAGATTTGGTTGCCAATATATATATTGCATTATCAAGAAAAATTTTCAGAAACCAAAATCCCAGTTTATGGAAGTATTTCATTTTCCCTTGAGCTACTAAAGACTATTAATACAGATTAAAAGGATGTTGCAGATCATTAATTGTGCAGGTTTACGTAAGAATCTTTGACAGGACTTGTAGGGTCTTCAGACATACATGTTCATATTTACAGACTTTCCTCAGACAAATCTCAAACTTACCGTAACAAGAATTTCGCTCACATAGAAAAAAAAAAAAAAAAAGTAGTGACAGGTCAGGGGTACATTCTTAAACACAACGCAAGGGGCAGAACACTTTTTAGAGACCAAGAAACAACAGGGGTGACTACACAGACAAGAGGAGCAACCTGCCTAGGTAGGCCACCTGACTGGCTGTCCCACAGGGCACACAAGCTGTTGCGGCAGTGCCTGTGAACCCCAGCGTGCAGCATCACAGTAGTTTTCAATAAATAAAACCAAAAGACAACCTATGTCAAAAGAGGTTACAACATGATTATAAGACAGGATAGATGGAGGCGAGCAAACCAGTAAATTAGTTGCACTATGTAGTCTGTCCCTCTAATTTGTCAGTTCTCAGACAACTGGTAATTTCTTTCATGCACTAAGACCACTGACAAAGCTGTGCCATGGTATCTAATGCACTTTTGCACAAGCCAGTTAAAAAAAGAAACCACCACACACCCCCCAAAAGCACACCCTTGCACACATCTCAACATGGAGTAGTGAAAAGGGCAGAGAAATGGAAAAATTACTTACCTGGTAAGAAATTATAGAACAACTACAGAAAAGTGAACAAATGCCAAACACAACCACCTAGGAAAGTTGTTACTGGGAGCCCTTGGAAAGGCACTCTCTAGGCATGAACTGAACAAGTAAAAATGTCAGTCTGCTCCCAATACTGACAGTCAGAGACCGGAAAAGTAGAAAGGAACAAGTTAGATGACAAAAGCTACAGAAATGCTTGACTTCCATTTTAAGGTGTGGACAAGAGAATTTGCTAGTGAACAGAATCAAATGAATTTAAAATATATTTTATTATCAAGTAAGAAGAATACATTTTTTTGGTGAAGAGAGCAGGAATTTAACTGAAAGCACATTGGTCTGCTTCTTACCCATTCTAGATACTCTGATATTCCTGGTCTAAAATATAATTCTAAAAAATTAAAAGCTTCTTTATTTGTGGTGGAATTCCCCTCTGGTTTATTCAACAAGTATCCATTACTGGAGTGCACAACTGAACATAACCATTAGCAGGAAACACCAGGTCTGACCACAAGATTCACATCTTTCTACCAAATGGTGTGAACAAAAATAATTAAAAGATTTTTTAAAACCGATTAAGATTCTAATAAAAAAAAATTAGGATAGTAAATAAAGAACAAAACTAGATTCGATTTACATTTTATTACAATCATGATCCAACAGATGTACATCTCGTTGTTTGAAGCCAGACTAACAGTTTATTCCCTTAGTTTATTTCTGTTTTAGGAAGGTGGGCTTCTGTGCCAAGTCTTCTATTTAAAAATATGCTCCACGAGTCATTATTCCTGATTTATAAAAAGTGAAACACAATCTGACCTTAATATCTAACCTACTTCTACAGAAACGCTATTATGAGAATTTTGAAAATCCTTAAAGTTATGTGTTACAAAAATGTATTTACACCTTAATAGTATTTTAATTAAATAAAAAATCAATGCTTTTGAAGGGATGTCCATATTTTGAGAATTTGCAAATTCTTGATATATTTAACATTACAGTACCACACAAACACCCAAGACATTTTTTTGAACACTTTGTTCATGTTATTGCAAACAAATCTGTATGGCTTGTGCTTTATTAACTCCAGTTTTCTGTCAGTAACACGCAGTTCTTCAGTTTTCATATCCCTGCCCCCAACAGTCAGCTAAACAAAAACAAAAAACAAAACAAACAAAAAAACACCAAAAAATTAAAAATCAAGATGCTGACTGCATAGGTATTCAGACAACAGTACCTCCTGTTCCAGTGATTATTGTCTTCAGCTGCTTCCAAACATTTCCTTTCAGGAGTTCCTATCACTTCACATCTTCCAGTTTTACTGTTCATCTGACTACTCCTTAGCTTCTGCCAAAATTGCTAGACTTCAAAGAAACCTAATGGAAATATTAAGGTAATTTTTTATAGGAGTAGATTAACAAATAGCTACACAGAGTTATGACAGTTAACTGGGGTCACAGTTCAACATACTGCTGCTGTAAGATGACAAGCCCTGAAAGGTGGAAAGATCTGCAACTAATGTGTCCCATGCCTCAGAAGCAGGACAAGCCTTACCTACTGGTGACGCTCCATTGGGAGAGCCCTAATCAATTACATCAACTTCACAAAATGACAGGGAAACTCAATAGTTGGGTGGCTGTGAGGGACCAGCCCTCAAGACCTACTTTGGGAAATGGTACTGAAACCCTTTGTAGCCCTCCTGCTCATATGCATCCCAAAAGGCCTGCCTGGGAGGAGGAGGCTGCAGGAATGGCCTGCCAGGCCTCAGGCCTGCATAATGATTGTAGGGAGGGGGCAGGTCCACTCCAGCTGTTCACACGTGTATGGCTCAATCACACATACTTGTTGTGAAGTTCTACGCCTATAGAATAGGAAGCTGCAGTGGTGGGCTTGGGGAGTTTCATCAACACTGACCATGGACGCCCACCCTCCCCCTTGGCTGGATCAAGGACACTGGATCCAAGATCGGTGATTTTCCTGTCCTCTTTATCTCTCTTTCTCCCCCCCGCTTCCTGTCACCTTTTTCTTCTCATCCCCTTTTCCTTACTTTATATATATATATATATGCAGGTGGTTTTGTTTAGGTTGTTCAATATCAACTCCTACTAGTGTAATAAATGTGTTATTTGTTATAAACAGACCTTGTGTGTTGCTGCACCTTAATCTGATCAAGGGGGATTGGACAACTGAGCTTTTACTCAGACTTAACACACTTACTCTTTCTGGGAAAAGACCAAGTCTGAGAGAAGGATTTTGGGCCCAGCCACACCTGGCTCCTCTCTGAAGTCTGGAAAGCAAGGGGCTTCAGTCCTAATTTCCCTGGGCTGCCCAGTCTAAGTTGTGACACGTACAGCACTGGATCCAGCTGCACCCAGGGTCCTCTATTGCAGCAGCTTAGAAAGCAGTGGGGTCCAGTTCTAACCTTCCTGGATGATCAAATCCGGGCCGTGTCACTGGTGACCTCTGTGAAAACCACCACCTGTGCAAGCCTACCTGTGACCCTGCACCTTCAGCAAGAACCACGATGGACACGGCACGTAACGCCCACCTGTGCACACAACCACCACCTCCCACGGATTAATTCAGGCTACAGGAGGGTCACCAGGGGCAGCCTTTGCGCAGGGGCAGCACCGTCCCCTCACAGCTTCGGAGAGGAGCATCGGCACGGGTCT
>NW_009954216.1:2698725-2731621 GCF_000747805.2 Chaetura pelagica | reverse complement strand
GGGGCCGCTCTCCCCGCGGCTCGGGCCTCGTTATTTTCTGGCCTGTCAGTTGTTGCAAGGGTTTGTGCCGGCTTCCTGCCGTAGTGACAGTGTAACAGAGGTTCCCGGCAGAGCCTGGCCCGCCAGCTCCGCCTTTCCTGTCTCGCTCTCCAGACTCCTGCTGAGGAGGCCCGAGCAGGCGCTGTGAGGAACCGCGCTTCCTTCAGACAAAGGAACCAAGCTTAATGAGCTTGAATTCGGCCTTTTGTCGTGTCATCCTAGTAGGGCCAACCCCATCGAATACCTCGGGTGGAATCTATGACTTTCTTCTGAGATTCCACGGCAACCTAGGGAGAGATTAATGATTTTGTGCCAAATTTTGGACAGCAGCACATCTGCAAGTATTGAACCGGCTGCCACACGGTCAAACTTAATATTTTCCTGGTACTCTAGGTGCCTCCTTGCAGTTTTTGAGCTCCGCCTTTCTTGTTGGGTTGATTTGGGGGTTTCTTTATTATTATTTTTTCTCTATAAGAACTTGCCTGCTTAGGGGTTTTGCTAGGAAGCTGATTTTGCCTTGTTCCGCGTTAGGGATGAGCAAGCTTACTCAGCATGGCTGTTAGCGGTCCCTGGGCTTCCAATGGCATCTGATCAGATTGCCTGAGCTTACTGCTGTTTTGGGAAGGTCGAAAGCACAAAAACCTTGGTGGATAAACAACACCAACCGCAAATCTGTCAGAGCCAAGACGACATTGTGTCCTAGCAAGGTATTCTTAAGAACAAAATAGCTACTCTTCAGGGTGTCCCTCATCTTAAAGCACTGAGAAAACAGCATTCTGTGAGCATATGGTTATCTCCGTTGCTGAACATAAAAAAATAATTTAAAATAACATAAAACATAGAAAAGGAATTACTGAACAGCTGGTAAGGCATTCTCAAGCTGCAATATTAAGTGGGTCTGGTGGAAATGGTTGATAAGCTCGCTGTGCAAGTTAAACACTAAAAATTACAAGCTGTGTGGGAAATTAGAATTAATATGATTTCCAAAGGAAATGTCTCAACTTTGATTATGCATTAAGACTGGTCTTTCATTGATGTATACAAGATAATATTCACATTTCCCTCAATACGATGTAATCTTTTAAACTGAATAAATTTTGTCATTTTCAGCTGTCAAGTTTGTAGGAGTTGCATTTGAGAAGAGGGGTTGGTGCTAGAAGATTGCATGACTTTTTCTGTGACATGGTTTGCGTTGTTTGTAGCGTTTTTAAATTTTATGTTAAATGTTTGCTTTGCAAGTACCAGCAGGTTTTAAATAAAACAGCAGATCGGCCAGCATTCAGAAGGGCCTTTTCATTACCTACACCTGGGTCAGAATCTGAACTCTGACTCTGTAATGAGCAAGCCATGAATAAAACCTGAATGCATTAATTTTAAATCTTAGATAAATTTTCCCTTAGAGAAACACAGCCCTAGTAAAGTTAATTAAAAATAGAATGGATGTGGGTTTTTTTCTTGTTTCTGCCTGGTTTTTTGTTTGCTTTTTTTCTTTTGTTTTTAAACCCTCTGGAGGATAAGGTTGAAGGTACAGGCACTCGCCATAGGATAAAGCAATTCTGCAGTATTTTCTCCTCAGTTATAATATTATCACATTATAATAAAAAATAGTTTAGACGAATTGTCACATTTAAACTGTATCTTCTGTTATTTCCCCTATTGTGCAAGATTGCTGTAGGAATATAGATGAACATGGCAGTTTGATAGAATGACTCAATCAGCATTTGCTGAGGTCGCAGTTTCCTGGGTAGCGCGTAGGGCAGGAGCAGCTGAGCTGCAAGGAGCCTCTTCCCTTGAAGAAATTCCACACACTGCATCAGTAGTTGACACTCACATTAGTCCTTTCTAATGTATGAAATTTACATCTCTTCTTTGCAGCTTAAATAATAGAGTAGAAATGGTATATTAGAGGCTTTATAAAGCAAAAGAATAACTATGTGCCTCTGCTTTTTGAGCAGTTTAGTTCCAGCACCTGCTGCACGTACACGTCTCTATGTATGTGCATGTGCACACACAGGCTTCTGTGACATATTTTCTTATGTGGCAGATATGTCAAAAATATTGTAAATTATATTTGAAAAGCTTTCTTTAATAATAATACCTGACTTTTGTGCCTGATGAAAGTTGCTGGCATCTTTTCAAACAGGTTCTCTAATGATCTTGTTTCACCATGGCAACCAATATGGAGGTGCTGGCTCAGCAGGTAGTGGAAGCTCAGCAGGTGGCTGAGGTGAGTGACAGATGATATCACAACAGTTGGGATATGATCTTTTTAAATAAAAAATAAATTAGGGAATCCTTGGTGTTTACAATTAACCATAAATGGAACAGAAAATCTTTGTAGATCAGTATTGCTTTACTCCTGAGCACAAACAAGAAACCAGTGCAACCAATACGTGGTTTGTTGGGCCCCGTATTAGGGATGCGAGTAGGAAATTCAACACAAACTACAGAGAAACTTGGCTGTATTATGGATTGTTAAAAAAATGAGTACAACAGAATTTCTGGTCATTTGAGCATTAACTTGACCATTTTGGACATGAAAAGTTTCTTGTGAGTTTTCATCTAGATCCAGAACAGTGTTTAAAATTGCCTGTTTTATACATTATATTGAATTTACAGTAGGGTGACTTATTAATATCAGGCTCTATATTTTCTACCTACATGTATGGGAAAAACAGCACAAAATCTACCTTATGTTAATTTATGTCTTGATGTGTATTCACTAAAGCTTGGATGCTCGGCAGCTAAAATGTCTAAATCGATGCATAAACTTGGAAAATGTGGTCATGACCATAGTAAATAAGCTGTGTATTTCCTTTAGTATGCCAACTGCAGTCGAAAAATAAACGAGCATTTTTATCTGTCTAAAATTATTTGGTTTAATATCCTTCAAATTTATTATATGATTTTTCATGTGATTACATAATAAAGAGGTTTCATAAATACTGAAGGGCAAGTAGGCTGAACGATCTCTGTAGACAAGGCCACTTTTCAAACATTTTTTACCTACTGAACTAAGATTACACCTGGATATTAAAAAATATTTTTAGTTCAAGAAGAAGCCCTTATATATGAAGGAAAAAAGTGTGTCATTGTGCATTCAGAAATGGATTGTACATTCAGAAATGCTGTACTTAGAGCAATTTTTTTCTAAAAAAAATTTGTCTGTTTTAAATAGTGGAAAATGGCCAACTAAGCATCCTGGAAATAGCACCTAAAGAATAGTTCCAGAAGACTCTAGAATTGCACACTGAAAAAAGACAAGGGAGTTTTCACTCTAGTTTGCTATACCAGGTGTCAATTTGGCAACCTGCATTTTTTAAAAAGACATCTAAACTATCTTGGAAATAAAAACCTGTAGTCAGAATACTCGCAAACCTTATTCTATTTTAGTAGAACTTGAGTGCTATAATCACATCTAAGGCACATAAAATATGTGACATTTGTAATTCCTCGTGCAGGAAATGCACCGTGGTTACATAGTGTGATGGTTGTATCTTGCCACTGGAGAGATCGCTCCATCTCAAGAGTGTATGAAGCTCTGTGATTTCTTCCTGGCCGGTGGGTAAATAGAGGGCTTCATCTCTTTATAGTGTTCAACTCCTCCTTAAGTTATATATGCCTGTCCACTGCGTAACACTGTGAAAACTTTATTAATGGAAAAACAGTTATAAGTAGCATTATCTCATTAAGAATTAATTACTGCTATGACCATGTTAATGTTGAACTATTTTTTTATGAAAGGCAGTCTTCCTGCTCTTCGTGTCTTCAGTCAGATACAGTTTTTAATAATACAGGTAAATACGTTACTAGTTTTCTTGAAGTGTGCTAAAGTTCTGTATTTGTACTCTCTGTTTCTTAGAGAAAACCTAGCATGAAACCTGGCACTGGCCTTAAAAATGAGAGGCTTCTTCAGAATATCATGTTGTTCATTGGTGAAAATTAAATGGAAGGAGAGAGAATCATTAATCGTGCACTGGATTTTAAGCTATGAATGATGAGACACAAGTTGCAAACAGAATAATGTAGTGCAGATTTTGGCAGGTTTAGCTATATCTGCCTCATTTTTTCAACATAATTACCACATATATAGTGCATGACTTGATGGAGAACTATGATGCCAAGCACGGCATCAGCCTGTCATACAAGTAGGCCATGTGTTGTTTTTCTTTCTTGAGCAATGGTTCATTAGGTTTGTTTTCCATGAAACTGTGAATATCTTACAGAAGGTACTGAGTGCATTCCAGTATTGCATATATTTTTGTACTTATTCTATGTTTAGGACTTTGTACAATTGTCCTTCAAATGGTTTCACTGCTGTTGGTTGCTTCTGCTTTGTAGCAGTGTTGCTTGCTGCAGTTTTCCAATTGTATTTCTGAAAAGCTAAGAGCTCCATTTTAGGTGCCTGCTGTTGCTTTCACTTAGATTTCATGAGACTGGAAAACAGAACAGCTGGGGGATTCAGAGGAAATTGCAGCAGTTTCTCCTTATCCTGAGTAGCTTTTAAAAAGCATAAAATATACTTTAGCCATACTGCAAAAATAATTAGTGTTGCTTTTCTCAAGTATGTGTTTAGTACTGTCAGTGTGCAATGTATCAGTGGCCCAGGTTCAGTCCTAGCAGCAACATGGGTTTGATTTACGTATTGTTGAAGAAAAATGTATTTTATATGAAGTGGAGATGTATTCCCTGTGCAGTGCCTTAGTTTTCAATGCAAAATTTTTAAACAGAACTGTCACTGTGGGGAGGCATAAGGACTATTTCCTCATTTCACTATCAGCTCTGATGTGACCAGAATTTTTAGTATTTGCTAAAGCTGTCTCCTGGTTCCATGACAGCCACAAACGATTCCCACTGAATCCCTTTTCTCTGTCAAGAGGCTAGACAGAGAGAGAAAGTCACAGGAGATGACTCTGCTGAGCCCTGTGCTACTGGGATCTCATTTACGCCAGCTGCAGTCCTGGAGGATTTCCATTGCTTTTTGTTCCCTCAGCACCTTGGTAAGAGCACATCAAAACCTTGGGCCTTTCTGAAAGTATGTTTTGCCATGGAACTTAAAAAATACTGGACATCTTTGTCCTTTATTTTTTGGCCATCTTCAGATCTCTCTGTCACATTACATCATAAGTGGTTCAGCAATTTAGGGTTTCAGTCCAGATGAAGCATAATGTGCTGAAAAGGAGAGTAGAAACACTGCTGTTTTGATGGAATAATTGTGTTTGCTTTGTTGTAAGAGTTAATGAAGTGTAAAATAAGGCCATTTATGTTTAATGTTATAATGATTGGCCATTTTCTCATTTCTGGATGAATTTGTAAGGTGGAGTTTCGATGCTGAGTCCTCTCAGGTAGTCTTTAGTTCAAATACAGCTTTTCTCAAGTTACTGTTAATTGCACAAACCTAGACAAGCTGTCAGCCTGTGAGGTGTCTCACACAGAGTGCACATTGGAGTCATGTACGTGGCTTATGCAGTTTGGCAGCCTCTGAATTCAGGAGTGTTTCCAGATGTGGCAGAGCTGCTGTGTCCTGTAAGTACTGGGATGTTAGATAAGATGCAGTCTGTAATTTTTTAGGATGGAGATATGCCACGGAAGAGTTATACCTCTTCCAGGACTGTTGCCTTCATGTGTCTTGTACATGATCTTGCGCCAGTGTCCCATTAGGGCAGTTACACTACAGGTGAGATCTTATGTGGTGGATCTGAATTTTATCTGCCATTCTACAAAGGGCTCAAGTGGTCAGAACAGGTGATCTTTGAGATTTTGTGAGTGACTCAGGTAATTGTGATAAAGCTGCTAACTACATCAGTAGTTACTAATGTAGTACTAACTACATTAGTACACTACATTTGATAGGTTTTTTATTTCAAATTTTGATTGCTAGGTAGTCTTTTGATTCAGAAAACAAGCAACTTTGTGGTTGTTGTTGTGATGATGATGATGTGTTTTTACATCACATCAGCTTAAGCAATAGGAAAATTCCACTTTCTGTGTAAAATACAGCTATTCCAAACTGTAGAGTGGGGAAACCTACTTCTGAACAGAGGTTTATGTAGCTGTCATGACCCGAGTAGGGCAACCTAGGGAGATTCAGACTGGACACCCTTGCTTTCTAAACTCCTCAGAGAGGAGCCCAGGTGCAGCTGGATCCAACCTTAGTCTCAGACCTGGCCCTTCCAGGGAGAGAGATTAAAATGTAACTGGGCCACTAAACGTTCGACCATCCAATACCACTTGGTCTGCTTATGGTCTGATTATCCTCTCAGGCAGGCCTGTTGGGATGCAAATGAAACTTTGTTGGAAGGGTTACAATGGGGTTGGGAGGCTGGTCCCTCACAGTAGTGATCAAGTGTTCAGGATTTGTTTCTTGTCCCAGGAAAGACAGGGACATAATCAGGTATGTATTTCCTGAATTAACTAGACAAATAAAAGCCTAGGTTATAAACTGTGGTGTCAGATAATAAGCACAAGGAAAACCCAACTAAAATTTCATTGGGTTTTCTCACATGTTTTAGGTATAATCCTTTTCCCCACACTAGATCCCAGTTAGTTCACCTGACAGTTTTGTTGTAGCTATGCTGTAAATACACTGCTGCAGTAGTTATTCCTAGATATTATTTTTAGAGAGTTGTACACTATCAAATCAAGAGCCTAATTACAATGGAGAGCACATTTCTGTGCTAAGATTAGGAGGCCTTGAAGCTAAAATAAAATGCCAGTGCTACTTAAAGACACATAGGTCATGCATTTGTGTTGCATAAGGCTTTGTAGTGGAAATCCACTGCATTCAAGTCTACTGTTGTAAAACCTGTCAAATACATGATCATGTTTCCAAAACTTAACATATCATAACTTTCAACAATTTTCACTTTCTAAAAATTAAAAAATATTTTGTTTTCACCCATTTGTTAACCTATGCTGCAGCCTCGTAAAAATATTTTGTTATAGAGGTTAATAAATCACACGTATGTAATGAACTTAATATATGAATTCTTACATGTAGTAAGACTGATTATGCTACTTCATATTTAAGGGCCTGGGACTAGGTTAGAAAGGCCTAAGTTCCTTTTAAATACATTAGCTTAATGAACTTTAAGGCTAAGGATGCTCCCCATGGTATGTGGTGGATTTTCCTTTCAATTTTGCATATTTGAAAATAATTCAAGATACAGGCACGCCCTTTTTTCGGATTTCGTTTTGCTGTTTTACAGTTCACAGAGAGTGAGCAAGTTGAGGAGCTTGAGAACAGGAGGAGGGGTAAGCTTGATAAGATAGGACTATCTTCCCCAGATGAAATTAATTTTACTATTAGACAAACTTCTTCAGCAGCTGGCAAAACAGCAGGAACACATTGATTCTGCTTCCTTGGTTACAGGGAATGATAGTGCACTTGACCTTCAGAGGAACAGGGTCACAGAGAGGGCTTTTTAAAACACTGCTGGCTGTTTTCTGTGATTGGAATCCTCAGTAATGGAGACTGGCTGAAAATACCTATAATCTGACTAAAAGTGGCCTAGGCATTTCTCTTGGATTGTTTTGCCCTCAGAGTTTTGCTGAGGGAAAATGTAAATAAAACTGCAGGAAGAGTTTGGCACTGTAAGTACTACAGTCTATGCACTAGCTGGAGCACTGGAGCTCCCTAGCTCCAGTAAGCAGATTATTTTTCTCCTGTCACTTACAATAAGTGTATTTGATGTGTTTTGTGTAAGAAAATGAGGTTTTGATCTGTCTTTTACATTATCTGTATTATTTTCTGACTATGTCTGAGTCACAGTGTTAGTGGCTTCTTTTAAACAATTGTTGATTAAGCCTCTGTAAAATGTGATGTACTGAAGTTTCCTATGATATATAGCCTGCTTTGTTCCTTTCTTCGTATCTTGAAGATGAAGTCTCTTTAGAGACTCTTTCTTTTTCTTAAAGAAATTACTGAATTTATTTTTATAAATTTATTTTAGAATTACAGAAACATACTGTCATTGACAAGGTTTTGCATGCACAACTTCCAAAGCAGTTGCTTTATACATGATACAGGTTTCATGGTGTCAAGCCTTTTCTGAACAACAGATCAAAATAGTCAGTGTTATGTTTAATCCTGTAAGTGAACCTAAGGTAACACTGAACTGTATTACCTTCTTGACATGGGTACTTACAAGCCATTTGCTTTCAGAATACTTTGATTCAATTTATTTTGAATTCTAATTAATGATAGCTTAATTTTTTTCTTATTACTTATGAACGCTGTCTGAAGTTAAACTTGTAAATCTCTGATAGAACTTTTTTAAGGCATTGCATATTCTTGGACTATTACTCCTTTTTTTCTTTTTTTTTTTTTAATGTTTTTACTTAGGAAGTCAAATTTGGTGAAGTTGACTAGAAAGGACCATAATAAAGCATCACATATTCTTCCAGCGGATTCCATGTATTTCTTGTCCCTTGTGTTCCTGGGCTTGGGACCATTGTTATTTAGGGGCCTAGAGAAAGCTTTTCTAAATTTGAGGCAGTTGAAAATTTTAAAAGCAGTTCATAAAGTACTTTGAAATTATTAAAAGGTGAAATATTTTACATTCTACATTGTGTATATGGTGTATTTTGTTTTTACAAAAGCAAAAAGTGATACAAATGCATAACTGAAATTGAAAAAAGTATTTATGCATTTCAGTAAGCCAAAGGATCACATAGTAATTATCCAGTGATTTATTTGGGGCAGGGTGGTGGTGGTTTGGTTTTGTGTCTTGTCATCTGTCAAGTTCATTCAGTTCCCAGAAAAAGCCAGTATTCTGATAATTTGTTGAAAATAAATCCAAGTTGGTTTAATGACTGTAACCTTTCTAATAAATTTAGATTCCATGCTATAGGGTGACCTAATCTTTAATAAATTAATGTATTTTTAAGTGTTCAGTACTGTAGGAGTACATTATAATTCTGTATGTTATTTACAGGTGCAGACTGTTCAGACTTCACTCTCTGAATCTCCAGTGATGACCAGCCCTTCCCAACGTATCCAGATAATTTCCACAGACTCCTCTGTAGCTTCACCACAACGCATCCAGGTAAAAATCCATTGATTAAATCACTAACTATTACATCATTATTTTTTTTCCTTCTCCCACTTAGATTTAGATCAAAACATGCTAAAGTCTGTGGAAGATTTCCTTAAATTATGTGAGAACAGGTAATTTTTAGTGCAAACTAGAATTATCTTTCTCTCTCAGCACGTATTTGGCGATGAGCAGTTGGCTGTGTAGGCAATGGTATGGATGATGTAGTCAGTGACGAGCATTTGCAGAGGTTAAACTTAGCCCAAGTAGATAAGTCTTGAGCTCTAACCATAGTCAGTGGGCATTGTCAACAGAACACCTAAGATCATCTGCAAGGACATGCCTCTCTCTGTCATATATTGCAGCCAGTTGGAGACGAGCCTGTTTAGGATGAAGTTAGCCTTTGGGAATGCTGCACAGTGGGTTGTTGTTACTGACAGATTATATGAAGATCCCATTAATAGATCAGAATGCATGCAGTGACAAAAGATGTAAGAATTGTTAAGGCTGCAGTGCTGCAATACTGAGTTTTTCCCTCCCTGACCCTGCTCTGTGCAAGCACAATTCCCATGTGTACTCCTGCCAGAGGTGGTGCTGGAGAAGAGGACCTTGGGCCAGCATTTGGAACAGCCCTGGCATGCAGCCTCCATCACAGGATGGACTCTTCTTATGATTTGTCTTGGTCAGGGTGGGTGGTACTGCCCCTGTGAATAGCCCCGAAAACAGTTTTTAAATTATTTTGACGTTGTCATTATATTTACTATACCTGGTACGATTTTTTTGTCTGTAATGTAATGTAATCCAGAGATTCATATTGCAGCATGTATAGGGTAAATATATCAATATGTATCAGTATTTCATTGCAAGGTACATGTATAACTGAAGCATACAGGAATGGGACTGAGGAGTAATGATTGTCCTTTAACCTCTGAGCTTCTTTGGTATTTTGTTTGTAGACTCCATATACTTACACACTGAAATGTTTATGCATGTGAGACATAAAATGGCATATTCTAGTCTGAAAAAATAATCTAAACAGTCCCTGAAAAGGGATAGAGAGATATATAAAAAAACCTGAAAAATATTAACAATATCAGACCCACACTTTTCACAATTCTATCTAGTATTTTCCATCTATGCAGTGGGTATTTAGATACAGAAATACATATACATTCAGTTTTATTTTGGTTTGCACTTACATAGGTAGCTGCAATAATTTTGCACCAGTGGGATAAATGTACAAATAGCAGAAGAATAAATGACAAGTGCAATTAAGAGAAAGTATCATCTAAGTCTGAGACAGAATGAAATGTTTTAAAACAGTTTGCTGTGGCTTATAAAATTCTTCAATGTGTTTTACAGATTGTGACAGATCAGCAAACAGGTCAAAAAATCCAAATAGTGACAGCAGTGGACTCAGCTGTGTCTCCAAAGCAACAGTTTATTTTAGCCAGTCCAGATGGAAGTGGGGCAGGAAAGGTGATACTGGCAGCACCGGAGACATCTAATGCCAAACAGCTTATCTTCACCACCACGGACAACATTGTGCCAGGCAGAATTCAGGTAAAAACAGTAATTGAGATAGACCATAGATTTCTGTTTCTCAGTTTTCAGATTTTAGATTATTTCAGTTTAGAATTGCTTTAAGATGAACTGCAACAGTTTTCTAAAGTTCTAAGGACATGGGCTAGTACTGACTGTGGCCTTTGCTGCTCAATCATGGACACTCCTGTCTTCACATTCCTCAGTCTTTTCATTGCACTAATAACCTTTTTTTGTGTGTTCTCATTAAATTTCCAAAGATATAAGCTAATACTTAAGATGGTGATAGTGAGGAGTGCCAGGATTTCAGGTGGTCTGTTCAAGATCCATAGCTATAAAGAGATACAACTCACCTTAAGCAAACTTATGTGCACATCGCAGTAGCAAGACACTGCAGTGAAAGCACTTTGGAGCAGAAGCTGTCTTCTGTTGTTGTTGTCTGTGGGTCTTGAGTATAATCCAGACCAATGGGAGTGTTGAAAAATAAATTATTTAAACAATAATCTATTTCTAGTGAAAGTTGAGGTTCCTTCCTAGCATTCTGGCACCTGGTCCTTATTGCTACTGTTACAATAGAGAATATTTTACAGGGAGACATATCATTCTTACATAAATATTTGAAAAATTATATAAAGTCTTTTAAAATGTGTTCTACTGTGTTAAATGGGTTAGCTGATGTTACAGGGGAGAGTGGCTTTTTTTGCTTTTTTTTAACTTTTGTATGTTCTGAAGAGAAGTTTTGGAATCCGAGGCATTTGGAAGTGAAACTGTTTCTATAGAGAAATTCAGCTTCAGGCTGTCCCCTCGATACCCCTAATAGCTAGAGGAAGGATAGATGGGAAGAGCATCTGAAATACAGCCATCTTTGTCCAAAACATAGCAGCTGTTTGAGAGTGATTGCAAGAAGGGAGGAATAAAGTTGACTGCACAAGTGAGGAAACTTGTATTGAATGAAGCTAGGAGTTTTATTTGGAATTTGCTATGGCTGTTCTAACAGTCTGTCTCACTATTGACAGTAAAAACTGCCATTAACTTGCATTTTCTACTATGTGTTTTCGTTTCACATGTCATACTTATTCTCAAAATCAGCCAACTATTCCCTATTGATAACCCAGTCTTGTTCTGTAGGCAAAACTCCTTACTTTATGTCAGAAGGAAACAGTGGCTAATTACGTCTTTTTGTTCTGGAATTTTGTTTTAGATAGTGACAGACTCTGCTTCAGTGGAACGTTTGCTCGGAAAGGCTGATGTTCAGCGGCCCCAGGTAGTAGAATATTGCGTAGTCTGTGGTGATAAAGCATCAGGTAAGGAAGCATAGAAAGTAATATTCAGGAAACTTGATTGAAATGATGACTGGGATGAAGGGATGAGTTTTCATGTATTTTAACTGATTTTAGCCATGCTGAAGGCAAAAGCACTGGAGTCCAAAATAAGAAAAGATAACATACTTTGTATCTGTACAACCAGCATAGTTAAACTCTGCTTGTAAGAATGTTAGTTGGTACTTCAGCTGGAGCATATGACACATTAGCATGTGCTGAAAGACAAAATAATGATTGAATAGTTCTGGTAACTGAAAGAGACTATTTGAAGAATTTAGCTACAGGCAACCATGCAATAAACATGTCTCCTACAAAATTCTACCTGATACAGGAAAACACTTCTTAGTGCTCTCTGAATCTCCCAGTAGATTTTGGTCTTTTACTCTCAAAGAAATAGGCTAGTAGAGATCTAGTGAATCCTCAGTGTTTTAGATCCATGCAGTAACAAGAGGGTCTACAAGGTAAAATTTGTACATGAGCCAAGGAAGCAGACTGTGCTTACACACTAGAGACACCTTTCTGTCTCTGTCGCATTTTTATTTTTTCAAGTGGTTATGTAACTAAAACATAGTTTATATGTTCAGGCATTTTAAATTAAGATTGTATTACAGTTTTTATTGTAATATTACTTATATTCTGAAATTACTTAAACTTTTAGCCTATATGTTCTCTTAATGCATCCTAAATATGCAACAGCAAATAAAACTGTATCTGTACTTGCTCAGCATGGGAACTACCACTTCACAGGCCTCTCATTCAGCGGCAGACTTAGCCTTCCTCTCTTGTCTCCACTCTCCCACCATAAAGTCCTGACAACAGATAAACGGGAAACATCCTCTAGGACTTTAACAATGATTTTGTGGCCCAAAATGATGGTAACGATGCAAAATAAATGTAAAGACTGACTTTTACGATGTTTCACTTACTTGAATTAAATATTTTTACGCTAAAATACAAGCAGTTTCCTTCTGATAACAATGTATGTTTCCTAGGTCGTCACTATGGTGCTGTCAGTTGTGAGGGATGCAAAGGCTTCTTTAAAAGGAGTGTGAGGAAGAATTTGACCTACAGTTGTCGTAGCAACCAGGACTGTATCATCAATAAACACCACCGGAATCGCTGCCAGTTTTGTAGGCTTAAGAAATGTTTAGAGATGGGCATGAAAATGGAATGTAAGTGTTGAATACCCAGTGTGATACTGTGCCTACCAAATACTAAATGTGGGGTCTGCCACTTTTTAGTGTCTCCTCCATTTCAATGTATGTTGCTTGAAGGAAACAAAACTTTGGGCAGCCAAAGCACCTACCATACCTTTCTTTAATCACCGTTTCAGTTTCAAGGTGCAGTAATAATTTGTTTTGAACCATGTCTCAGACTGCTGTAGTCTTTGAGGAGCCCAGTTAGGTCCTTAGTTGAAAAGGCATGTTACAAACATGGTGTATGTTTATAATACAAAATATTTTAACATGATTGGTCATAAATCTGATTCTCATGTTTTGTGTTCAGGATCTGCTTTCCTTCAGGTTTCTTTTTGATGCTTTTTCATCCAACGATAGTAGATGATGTTCTACCTGTAAAAAAAAATAAAAAATTAACAATTTGAAAGCACATTTTGCAGAATGTTTCATCTTATTAAAAGCCAGTGAAATAGCCAGGTGTGACGCCAGTTCAGCAAAGCTTAAAGCAAATTACTATTCTGTGACTTTCTTCATTTAAAAATGTACATTATCACAGGTATAGTATAACTGGAGCCTGTGTTTCTTGTGTCTTCCTGTTAATTTGCCACCATTGCACTGAGCTGGTGCACCACCAAAACTGTGCAAACTCAGATCCCACTGTGCGAATTTTACTTTCTTTTTGTATTTTTTAGTTGAATTAATTCCTTTCAAATCTGCATGTTTCCATTTTTAGCGGTTCAAAGTGAGAGAAAGCCTTTTGACGTGCAACGTGAAAAACCAACCAACTGTGCAGCTTCCACTGAAAAAATCTATATTAGAAAAGACCTACGAAGCCCTCTAATAGCAACTCCAACATTTGTGGCAGATAAAGATGGGACGCGGTGAGTACCTCAGTTTTGTGGGTCTGCTTAACGTTATTTGTACATCTGCAAGTGGCAGACTCAGTCTTCCTTCTAAAAACAGTAGTAAAAGAGACTGCAAGTGACTGCTGATTCAGATCCCAGAAGACTGGTTTCAACAACAGCAAAACAACCAGCAGCTTCCTTTTACTATATGGCAGATATTCCAAGATGGTTCCCATGCTCTCAGTTGTCTTCAGGGCGGTGGCTGCGGAAGTGTGTATCAACATACACAAGGGCAAGATTTGTCGTCTTCTGAGTAGAATTAAAAAACAGCTCTAGGTTAAATACCACATTTTTTAAACTGGAGGTCCAGTTAGTTTATGAATGGATAATAACCACTTAAGGATATTGGATCTCAGTATTCAGGTTTTTTTTATATATATACACTTATATTTGTTGAACAAATGATACTTCAGTTAGGAAGACCAGGCTGCAGATTTCTTGGGGCATTGCTTTTCAGTGTTCTTGTTTGCAAGACAGGCTTATAGATAATATTATAGTCAATAAGTGTGACTATAATTTATGTGGGATGCAGATTTGCATAACACGTGATAATACATTGCCTGTGGTAGTTCACAATGTTAGTTGTTAGTCCCAGACCCCTTAAACTGTAAATTCACTGGGGCCCTAACCTGTTGTGCCTGCATTTCTCTTGGGTTATGCAGACTTTGAGAGTTGTACGAGTAACAGATAAACTTACCCTTGCTGACTGCAAGACTTCCCACTGTCTCCTTAAATTACGTACAGCAAAGGGAAATGATGTTTGATCAGAAAGTAGCAGAAGTAAAGGCAGCAGGGATTTTTTGGAGACCTTGATGACACAATTGCTTATGGCTGCATTTTGGAATGTGAAGAATATTTTCTTGACATAATTTTTCTTTTCACTACCGTGCATTGTACAACTTGGAAAGCACAGCTCTGCCTTTCTCCAAAGTCTAATGTGTGATTCTAGAGTTAATAAGTGACTTCTGAGAGCATGAGAAGACAACTTTTATTAAGTCATAATAAACTGTCATAAAAAGATGATGACAGAATATCTATTTGGGAAGTTGTAATTGGATTTGCACAGGAAAGGAAAACTTAGTCCAGTCTTTCTGTCTTTCCAGCTACTTTTTGGAAACTGTTTCAGAAAGACTTAAGTCCTGATGAATAAACTCTGAGCTTCATTAAATTGTTAAATTAAAACTTGGTAACCCCTTTTATTCTGAGATACGTTGTTACATGTTTACATTAAACATCTAACACGTCACATGTTATGTGATTAACATTAAATGCTATTGACTGTCAGATGCCATATGCTTTTGAACAGGTCAGCAGGTCTTCTTGACCCAGGAATGCTTGTGAATATTCAGCAGCCTTTGATCAGGGATGATGGTACAGTCCTCCTAGCTGCTGACTCCAAGGTATTATGCTTTCTGCTACGTTCTAAACATATATATTCGTTTGTTCAATTTAGTTATATACATAATAATTCCTGCTCTTGAGAAGATAAGGTTGGGATAAGTATGAAGTTCTGTACAACTGGAGGTAATAAGCTGACCAACAGGAGCATGATTCTGTTTCATGGGCACATTTCTGCAAAAGGTCAGCCACAGGTAGTTCCCCAAAGGATACGTGAAGTGGGGCCAGAATTGATGAACACAGTAGGGTTTAAAGGTCATTATGAGCCATTGCCCTTTCTGTAGGGGTTCAGGATGAAGGATTATGTATGTTATATTGCCTCTAACTTTTATCTACTAAAGTGTTTCTTCCTTTTTAGGCTGAAACAAGCCAGGGTGCTTTAGGAACACTAGCAAATGTTGTAACATCTCTTGCTAATCTCAGTGAGTCACTAAATAATGGAGATACTTCTGAAGTACAACAAGAAGAGCAATCTGCAAGTGAGATTACACGGTATGCATTTATACTTGCATTTTATTTAGCATTTTGTATTCTGAATGGTGTATACTTAGTGCCATTCATTGAAGTAATTTGGCATTGTGGTACCAAACACAGTAGAGATTGCCCTCTGCTTTGAAACACAAACATAATTATTTAGAAATCCAAGTTTGTCTGTTGTCCTCTTGTGATCCATGTTCTGTGTTATAAATACAGTGTTCTGAGGCTAGACCAGATTTCATACTTGGAAAAATAATAAATTACTAGTTTGTGACCTTGAGAAACACTGAGAATAGCAATATTTAGGTACTGTTTTAATCAATAGGCTTGTTATATGGAAACTTCTGTGCAATGCTCATGCCCTTAGCACTGCTCTTTAGGAGACTGTGTTACTGCAGATTTGTTTTTTAGATTGTGCTGCCATAGTACTTGCTAATAATCTAGAGAAAATGTAGTTCAACTGAGATGAAAAATCTTTTTCTCACATTTAGAAAGAGTTTGAAGTCTGTGTTGTCTTTATTAATGACAAAAATGAGGGAAATTAACATGTGATCTTAAAATTTCCAGAAGAGCTTGAAGTGCATGAAATGATATTTAAAAATACTTGGTGGTGCAACTTCAACTTAGGACAACCTTGTACTCTGTTTTTAAAGCAGAAAAGAAAAAAATCCAACCCCCATCCCCCAAAAATTCTTGACAAAAATACTGGCACTGTAACATACTGTCCACTGGTATGAAATTGGAGCACAAAATCAACCTTTAAATCTCAGCTCTTTTGTCACAATAAGGGATTTTACTCTGCCTTACTTCAGCAGTTGTTCAGCTCCAGCTTGAGTTTGAGGGAGTCCAGGGACCAAGTCTCTCTTACGTTACTGTCATAAGGTTTCTAAGGCTCAGCCTATACTGTAAGATCAGGTGTGCCTGAACATATCTCATCTTAGGGGAATGGAACTCCAGGCATGTTGTCCAGAGGACTATTACACTGTTCTCCACTGTTCCAAGAAAACTGACATCAAGGACAGGGACTGCAGGTTGTTCTCCAGAGTGCATCTGGTCTATTATCCTCACATAATCTGTTAAACATTCCAAGGTGAGAAGGAGGGGATAATGAATGGTGAGCACAAGAGACCCCTTTACTATTAAAATACTAGCATAAAACTATCAGAGCAAGATTTACAGTAGTAGAGTTCTTCTCTGACAGGGGAGTTCTTCTATTAGTGACAGATGGGCAGATCTATTCCTTTTTTTAACACCTGAACAGTACAGACAGGTCAGGTTGTAATTAAAAGTCTGACCTTGTGTCTTAGCATAAACGACTCCTTTATATTTTACCTCTAAGTGGAAATGCTTTATAGTGTTTAATTTTACCACTATTCTGAATTATTTTAATTAATAAGGAAGCACTCTTTCATTATTTATTTGGGTTTTTTCAGTGCATTTGATACTTTGGCTAAAGCCCTTAATACCACAGATGGTACAGCAGCTCATAACTTGGCAGATGGGATGGATCCTACAGGAGGAGGGAATATTCATGTAATCAGTAGAGATCAGTCAACACCAATTATTGAAGTGGAAGGACCACTACTTACAGATACGCATGTCACATTTAAGGTACTTCTTTAAATGTCTTACTAAACAAACTAATGGTTAAGATATAAACCAAAATTAGTTTACTGTGTTTGCTTTATTCTTGTATTTAATTTTGGCAATATATTCTAGGCTAGCATCTCCTGTTACAAAGCATCTAATACAGTTTTCACTCCTGCATGCTGTACTTAGAGAGTTTGGTGTTAGTTCACAAGACCTTTTCATCAACAGATGGATGCTTTAAAATTTATTTCACTTTCCAGTGCTGTTGATAATAACTTTCCTGATGATGCTTAATGCATTTCTAATTCTAGATAGTGTAAATCTTCCACCTGATGTTGTCTACCTGGATTTCTGTGAGGCCTTTGACACTGTCTCCCACATTCTGATGCCCACATTCTCAGCATTCTGATGAAAAACCTGGCTGCTCATGGCTTGGATGGGCACATGCTTTTCCAGATAAAACACTGGCTGGACGGGCCCAGAGAGTGGTGGGGAATGGAGCTAAATCCAGCTGGGGCTGGTCACCAGTGGGGTTCCTCAGGGCTCAGTGTTGGGACCACTTCTTTTTAACATCTTTATCAATAATCTTGATGAGGAGATAGCATGCACCCTCAGTCAATTTGCAGACACCCAAGTTGGGAGGGAGTGTTGATCTGTCTGAGGGTAGGGAGGCTCTACAGAGAGACTTGAACAGACTGGATCGATGGGTCAAGGTCATTTGTATGAAGTTCAACAAGGCCAAGTGCCAGGTCCTGCACTTGCACCTCAACAACCCCATGCAAAGCTACAGGTGTGGGGAGAAGTGTCTGGAAAGCTGTGCAGTAGAAAGGGACCTAGAGGTTCTGATTAACAGGGGGCTGAACATGAGCCAGCAGTGTGCCTAGGTGGCCAAGAAGGCCAAGGGCATCCTGGCCTGTATTAGAAATAGTGTGGCAAGCAGGACCAGGGAGGTGGTCATGCAACTGCAGTTGGCATTAGTGAGGCCACACCTTGAATACTGTGTCCAGTTGTGGGCACCTCAATACAAGAAGAACATTGAGGTGCTGGAACGTGTCCAGAGAAGGGCAACAAAGCTGGTGAAGGACCTTGAGAACAAGTCTTATAAGGAGCAGCTGAGGCAACTGGGGCTTTTTAGTCTGAAGAAAAGGAGGGGAGACCTCATCACCTTCTGCAACTACCTGAAGGGAGGTTGAAAAGAGGTCGGCACTGGTCTCTTCTCACAAGTAAATGGTGATAAAACACGAGGAAATGGCCTCAAGCTGTGCCAGGGGAGACTTAGACTAGACATTAGGGAGAACCTTTTCACTGAAAGGGTTGTCAGACATTGGAACAGGCTGCCGGGGAGGTGGTTGAGTCACCATTCCTGGATGTGCTTAAAAGTTGCCTAGATGTGGCACTTGGGAATATGGCTTAGTGCTGGACTTGGCAGAGCAGGTTTAGTGGTTGGACTCGATCTCAAAGGTCTCCAACCTAAGGAGAAGTTACAGTGGCTACTTAAATGCTTGTTGTTAGGCCACTGAAAAAGATTTTGCATTTCAGAGATGTTTCAGCCTCAACTGAATGTAAACAAACAAGTTGGTAACTGAGTGCAATAAATAGTAAGGGTGTTCATCTTACTGAAATCAAATTGCACTGTTTCAAGAAATACAAAGATCATTACTGAAATAAGTAACACTTTATGTAGTCAAACTTTTCTTATAACCTCCTTATTTCCATTTATGGTGTCACGGTAGATTCCTATTTCATGGCTTTCCCATTTTAGGTATTTAGATTCTGGCTTTTATTTTGCTGCTCTTTAAAAAGTTTTAAAAGATCTTTTAATAGCACTATGGTGCTAGCCAACACTCCACAGAGCAATGAAAGCTGTCAATTTCATTATTATGAAATGCATATGAAAGCATTTTAAAAGGAAACCTTGGAGCTCTCTCCCATGTAATTTCTTGTCTCCTTGCCAGTAGTTACGAGTTACTGAATACAGTTTTCCTTTGACAATTTCTTGTCACACCATTGCTTACAACAGACTGTGAGAGTAGCTTGCATGTTTTCACTGGTTATTTCATTGATAATAAAGATGGTTTTATGTCTGAGCTGTATCTGTGGTCCTGTACTTCTGTTTTTTTGCAGCTGACAATGCCCAGCCCGATGCCCGAGTACCTGAACGTGCACTACATCTGCGAGTCAGCGTCACGGCTGCTCTTCCTCTCTATGCACTGGGCCAGGTCCATACCTGCATTTCAGGCTCTTGGGTAAATGGACATATTCTGCTGAACAGTTTGCTTTCTAATTAACTTAAGCACTGATGTGAACACTTTTCAGCTATAATGAATTTTTATATGATGATATTGTTTAATTTCTAACAAATTCTCTAAAATGTTTGAAGACTATGCAATATTCTCCTTTTTGAAGAGTAAAATAGAAGATGGCAGAGGAGGGGATAACTACAATATCTGATGTTGCTACGGTTACAAAGCTAAAGCCAAATCAAAACCAAGCATTTAATTTGTAGAAATGTATCTTGGTAAAGAACTGGTGACCACCATTTTACAGATAACCTGAAATGGTTTCCTGTAGTCAGCCTACCACTACTTCCTGCTTGTTGAAATACTTGTAATATGCTAATATGCGCTTTGTAATGAAGCAGTTTGCAATGCATTAATTATTATTAATTGTTAACATAATTCCAGATAGGATAGTACCAACCTGATAGGAAGACTGCTTCAGTTGTTTGTTTTTCTACCCCGTGTAGGCAGGACTGTAACACCAGCCTCGTGCGTGCCTGCTGGAACGAGCTGTTCACCCTCGGGCTGGCGCAGTGTGCACAGGTGATGAGCCTGTCCACCATCCTGGCAGCCATTGTCAACCATCTCCAGAACAGCATCCAGGAAGGTATGTCTTCATTCAGCATCTGATTTTCTGTGTTCAGTCCTGTCAGCACTGCAGGGACCTTTTGGTCATGTTTCTCAGTGTGTTTCCTGATCACTGACAGAATTGTTCCCCAGGACCCAGGGGAAGGAGAAGCCTTCTCTTGCATAATTTCCTTTTTCCTGGAGATCTACAACTTTTGTTGCACCGACCTCAGAGAGATTTCTGTGGAATGTAAGTGTCCATAGAAAAAGCAGGGATCAGGCTGGAGAACATACTCTGCCTTCTGCAGCTGGCTGGCAGTGCAGAGAAAGACAAGTACATCCCAAAGTTGGGTGTCCTCACAGAGCTTTCTACTGTCCAGATGTAAGTTTTGTCCCTCTTAGAATAATGATAACTTCTAAACCACACCAGAATTTTTTCTTCCCAGAACTTTTCTCCTCCTTTTTCCACTGTAAAACTATACCATTTGCCAAGTTTCACAACAAGAATATTCATGCAAGTACAATGTTTTTGGTACTGCTGTCATGCAATAATGATTAACGTATTTTGAAGTTAATGTTCTGAAGCATTTAACAACCTATTTTCCTGGCACTCTTAGGAAGATTTATGTAATTTAATTTTTTAATTCAGTGTTGACCTGTTGATAGTAACTGTATCTAGAATGGATTGCTTTTTTTTCATTCTTTCAGTATGCTCCAAATCAATATAATTGATTAGTGTGAGAATAACATTCCATTTTTAATATGAAAAAAACCCCAATACTAGCAGTTTTAAACTCTGCAAGCACAGCGTATTATGTGAAAGCTATCTTAAATTTAAATGTGAATTAAAGGCAGTTACAGAATACTATTTGGTACCAATTTTTTTTATCCTTTGTGGTCCCATTATTGTGCACACAGCAAAAAATGGAAATAGGCTATTACCGAGGAGAGTAAAACTTCATTTTAGACCTATAAAATGTGCAAAAGTAGATAATCTGAAAAAAAAAGTTATCCTTCAATCCTCATAAAGTACATTTGTTTTTATTTACTTTATTAGCCTCATTATTATAAAGTAAATTAGACAGAAATTTACTTCTTAATTGAATAGCAAGTTTTCAGAATTAATGTAGGATTGGGGGTTGAGGGTTTTTTGTTGGTTTGGTGGGGATTTTTTGTCAGGGTTTTTTTGTAATTTAAGAGACTCTGGACAGCTCTCAAAATATAATGAACTGGTCCTCCTTTCCTGCACAGAGGCCAGAGTTTAAAAGACCAGCAGGGAGGTGTGCACATTCATTGTATGTGCTCCAGAGTTAGGCTTATAATTATCTCTGCCAGAGTAAATAGTAAATATTCCATCTACACCCCAGGCAGTGACTTTGTAGAGGAGTAAGTGGTGGCGCTGTTACAACCTTAAGCTGGCTCCACTTCTCGTCTGTATCTCAAAAAAGAAAAGAAAAAAAATGTGTTCTATAACCTGCATGTCCAGTCATACTGTGTTATCTGGGACTGGCCAAGAAAGAGGAGGGGGTTTTGATTATTTGTTTTACTTATCTATTCTGCAAAGTTATCATGTTGTGTAGTACAACTTTAAAATTAAAAAAGAAGTGATAATATTTTAATTTAGGAAACATATTGATAATTAAGCTATTTGGAAACTGGAATTCAAGTTCACTTTTCCTGAGTATTTCTGCACTGTTATTTCCCACTTAATACAGAAATAAAATCATTACATCATGTCTACCTTAATCCATCTTCAGTAATTAAAACTCGTATAACAATTAATGTATTTTGGAAATGTAATGCTTTCATTCTTATTTCAAGACATTGTGCAAAAAATGTTTATTCTGTTCAATCTTTTTTTTTCAGTTTGAGAAAACATAAAATAATAATAAAGTACTTCAAAGATTCAGTTTAAAGCACACAGGTCTAAGCAATCATATACACTAATAGCTGTACAGACAAAGGTAAAATATTTAAGTTATATGAAATACTAGCATTAGAGATTATGATTGAATTAAAATTATTCTATGTGTTTCTCAAGGAAAAGTTTTATCCCTTGTGAATTGACTCGTCTCTGAAGTTTTATAGTAGTAATTTTATATTCAAAGATTTACCTTAATGTAATCTTCAAGGTTTTCATTCTTGGACTAGTCTGCAGGTATGCAGCCAAAGAGAAGGTATATTTACCGAAACAGAAAACTCTCCCTCCCTTGCTGAGCATCTAGTACCACTCAGTTGTAACTTACCAACAAATAATACAGGAATTTTTTTTAAATCAATATTTTAAGAAACAATGTGAAGGCAGCATAAGGAACGTGATATGTCTAATGATGGAAGAATCAGTGTATATGTATGTGAGTGAATTTACCCCACTGTAAGGAAAAAAGACTTATTTATCACAGTAAATGTAAAATTAACTTCTACAAGTCAGAGGAAAAAGCAGCATTGTCATTACTTCTCTTGCATTCACTTCTGGAAAAGCTTAACTCAGTGTCGTTTGAATTTAAAATTGGGATTGCATGATAGCATTTGTCTGTGCTTCTGTTCATTCCCAGGGTCACTGGCCATTTGTAGAATAATTCATCATCATTTGAGAGTCTCAGCTCAGAACAGTACAGCACTGGGATAAGACTGGTGTGGCAGATCATGCTGTACTGGCAAAGTTATGCAAAAGAGTTAACATTCTGTTTGACAGCCCTAGCTTTATAAATCCTCACTTCCATAATCATTCAGGCATCCTTGTATGTTAAGTGGTTTTAAGATAGCAAATGACACGAAAGACTTTAAAATGTCACTTCAGTTGTTTTTATAAAAGGATGTTGGTTAATGTATCAGATGTACTTGAGCTGACACAAAAGAGTAAGCAATGTCTTTTTGTAGATAAACTCTCTGGAGACAGAATAAAGCAAGTCATGGAACACATCTGGAAGCTTCAGGAGTTCTGTAACAGCATGGCCAAGCTTGATATTGATGGATACGAGTATGCATACCTTAAAGCTATAGTCCTCTTTAGCCCTGGTAAGGAATTTAGTAACCATCTCTTTTTAAATAACAAGCAGTCATGTTACATTTAACACTTTTTAAATTAGCCTAATGTATTGAAGCAAGGCTGATCTGTTAAGCTGCAGATAAAATGATTGTTCTATAATGATTTATCACAAATAGTGTGTGTTTTAAAAAAAACTTTGGAGCAACATATCCATGTTATTTACATTTCCAACATATCAGGTATTTCCTTGCAAGCACCTTAGAAGACTAGATTCTCAATTATTTTCAGCTGAGAATCTGAGTAATAAGTTATCTGGGATGTGTTCTAGTAATATTAGTGAAGTAAATGGCAGGAAGGATCAAAGGAAATGCATTCTAGCAGTGACAAAAATAAATCAGTTGAAATTTTAATATTTTTAATACGCTCATAAGAGGGATTGCTGAAATACGAGCAGAAAGACCACTGTATTTTACATGGAACTTCCACAAAATCTCCAAAACTAAATGTAAACAAGCATGTTTCATTTGTTACCAAAAAAAAAATTACAATGGGCAGCTAAAACATGATCAACAGTGTTTATAAGATATGAGGACTTACTCTAAGAAGATATGTGAGATTTTCTGGAGTGATAAGGTAAGGATATTAAAGAAGTGGAAGTGACAGTCTCTTCAGGAAAGGTGCAGAAATGTTCCTAGAATGCAGGAAGGTTAATTTAAAACTGCTGACAGGCTGAGTCAAGGACAGGGAAGTTCTTGCTCAAAAATGGAAGTTATTTACTTTAATTCAAAGGTGTTTACCACTTTGAATTTAACAAAATACAAAGAAAAGGAGTATCTGCTTGTCAGAGAGGCTGGGGGGTTGTGCATTGGTATTATTTTTCTCTTTGTAATAAAATTTTCTTTAATTAGAAGACACTGGTGTCCTGAAATTTGCTTTTTTAATTTTTTTTTTGCTTTTTATTCAAGTTGGGGGAGCAAGAAACTCTCCAAACTCAAGCTAGCTCTGTCCCGTTTCAAGGGAAGAGCAGTTGGAACACAAAATTGAAGGTATTTGAACATAGTCAGATATGTGGTATTACCTTTTTTTTTTTCTGATGATGTGACTGTCTGGGAGGAGCTGAGCCATCTAGACTCAAAGTACTAGAGAGACTTGGGAAGGTCAGGGAACTGATCTGTCCAGAAAGCAACCCTTGGTGCTGCTCAGTCAGCATGTTCAGTCAAAGTCAGAGGCAAACACAAGGGACAGATAAAAACGTAAGCTAGGAGGGTCATTGCCTGCAGTATTAATGCTCTGCCACTTTCTTGTAGATACACACAGCTAAGGAGAGGAAATAAAGCAAGGTAATTCTGAAGCAGGAAGCAAATGTTCAATTGAGTGATTTCCTTTATACAGCTAACATGTTAACCATCACAATGCAAGAGAAATATTTAAATGAAATTAAATGTGAGAATCCTATAACTACATATATTTCATAATGTATAGGGACACAATCGACATACAGAAATGTTTTTTTCTTTAGATCACCCTGGTCTGACCAGTTCAACCCAAATAGAAAAATTCCAGGAGAAGGCACAGATGGAGTTGCAGGACTATGTACAAAAAACCTATCCAGAAGATACTTATAGGTATTTATTGTCTATAGTACCCAAAGTAATGTTGTGGGCTGTACTGGCAAAAGTACAAAATACCATCATTGATGTAAAAATTTTCTTTTTGACACCTGTACTTTTTTGACTATTAATGAGAAAGAGCTAGAACCTTGTTCATAAAAGCCAGTAAGTTTGTTTAAATATAGGTAGAAACAAGAATAGCTGTCTACTCTCTTCCACATAACTTGAGTACTTTATTTCTTTGAGTCTTTTTTCTTGAGAGGTCCATTGCCATGTTTAAAAAAGTAAACAACTTACTGTATTAGAAGTCTCACAAATAACTGCCTCAAAATTCTTTAATTCAAACTGCCTCCTTTTTCAACAGGCTTTGAGATAATAAAAGGTGATTATCATCCTTTAAATGTTTGTCAAGTTACATATGCAGAAAAGTATTAAAACTGTCAGTTTATAAACCTTGGAACAGTGAGGTTTACATGTGGGGAACAGGAACCAACTCTCTAACTTCTATTTATTAAAAATTCCCATATCCTACTTATTTTCTTCTTTATCTTTTCCTTTTTCTCTTTGAAAGTATGTTCTATCAGCTGTTCCTGTTTCTTATTTGCTAGAAATAATTATTCTATTTTCTAATAATCTCCATCAAAACTATTTAAAATTTCATCAACACAATGATTCTCTGCACTGCAAAGGAAGTTTTTAACTTCTGTCAAGCAATATATCCTAGGACATACTCTTTTACTGTGAAAGGTATCTCCATGCAAAGAAGCATGAAATCCCATACATGTAAACAAGGTTGGAGGGTAGTGTAACTGAAACAAACAGAAGCCTGTAAAACAGAGATCTTCACCCACCTCAGAAACTGGTTTCTGCACTGATCTTACAGTGTTAACATTGCATGGGGTGATAGAAAGGGCATCAGGATTCCCAGTTAGGAGCAGGGAAGATGGGATTCTCTGCTTCAGAAAAATCCTCAAATCCCACATTCTTCTTCTTTGTAAAATTCAGTTATTCTGGTTTGATGCATGAGAGCTGGATATCTGCCATAAGAAGAAACAATTCGTTCCATGTACTTCTCTTTAATAGTGGCTAAGGGAAAAAAAAATCAGAGTTGCATTTCTCAGACAGTGTCCTGTATTTTAATTGATACTGTCTGTATCCCCATGCTCACCCACAGATAATTTTAGAGTACAAATCTGATGATTTATGGTCAACTGAATGCTGGCATAAATTGAGATAGAAGCAGAAGTGTTACAATTTTCACAAAAACAGCAGCATAGCTTGAATCCTTTTGCATTTTTTCCCTAAAATGTACAAGATGTGGTATATGAACAGAAGGGACCTTATGTATTTTCTCAATGGATAACCAAGCATTTTCCAGAGGCCTGTGTTCAGTGCTGCCTAAGGTTTGCTATTACATGGCTCTGGCTCAAGAGATGTATTTGTTTTGGCTTTTGTGATGTATGTCTGCCATGTAAACACAGCAGATATGCTTTCATCACTGTCCTAAACTTCAAATGCATTCAAAGTCCAGAAATTCAATACAATCACTTCATTATGTTGGATGTCTTTTAACATCCTGGTACATAAAAAATCCCAGCATTTGGCAATATGTATGAGTACCAGCACATCCCTCCAAATTCCTTTTCCCATCAGAAGCAGATGCTCTTATTTCCTTTTATACATATCCCATTCTTGCTATTTGATTTGTCATTAATTTGCTAAGCAACTGAGGGCTCTGCTGCTTATGGTTTATATTCTAACTAAGCATTTTACTCTTAAAAATTGTGTAAATGGTTTCACTAGTCAGTAGGAATACTATTAGTCTCAGGGTTGTCTGAACTATGAAGTGCTTTCAGAGCTGGGAATTTGAAAAGCAGACCAGAACTGTTTGTAGATACACATTGGATCTACACAGGGCACAAGTAAGTCCTTTTCATTGGAAAACTGTGAAGAAAGATTATGCCTTCACTTGCAGGATAGAGTAGTAAGCATCATTTTTATTGTAGCTCAATTAGCTTTAATTGCATCTTTATTCCCATTAACAAGTTATGGTACTAATAAAAGCAGATCCAGCTCTTTAGCCACAAAGTATCATTAACTGGTATTATCTGTATTTATAACCCACGGAACTTCTTTTTCAGGCTAGCCCGGATTCTAGTTCGCCTGCCAGCTCTTAGGCTGATGAGCTCTGGCATTACTGAGGAACTCTTTTTTACTGGTCTCATTGGAAATGTTCCCATTGACAGCATAATCCCCTACATTCTCAAAATGGAAACAGCAGAATATAATGGTCAAATAACTGGCACGTCTGCATAGTGGGAACAAGACAACTTGATGGATCAGAGTAATTTTCATAAAAACATACAAAGTTAAAAGACTAGCATTTTGGTATGTACAAATATTTCCAACTTGTTGTCAGTTTCCTGTCAAGATTTCTCCTTGTCTGTTTGCTGACGTTGACAAAATCTAAGCAGCTATTAAAAGACCTGCTATAGGACCTTTCTGCCACAAGGAATATTTTTGATGCCTTTGATTTAAAAGGCTATAGATTACTGAAAATCCTTTTCACATGCTTTGTATTTAAAGATTATCAGTGGTTAAAAATAAGAGTTTTATAATATCAGAGATTAGTAATAAAATTACTCTAAAAGTAAAAATAATAGTATGTATATATTAAAAAATATCCTTGGAATTAATATCTAATAAATGCCAGGGTATAATACTAGCACTTTGTAAGCACTTGTAAACACGACAATGTCATCAACATCCTGCTGATGAGTATGGAAAATGAAAAACATTGCCCGTCCTTAGTCAAAATGCTGGGGACTTTGTGACAATGTAGAATGCCACAGGAGACAATCATTTATTCTACAAAAAGTCATTTGCTCTTATGTTGTGCATGGAATATTAATGTGGATTCTTAAATCAGATATCCACGTTATATGAAACTATACTCTTCAATTGTTGCAGTTGCAATTCACAGTACAATGCAGTCATAATGACTGTTGTATGCTACAGAATTACCCAAAGTAGGAGAAAAAATTAGTTTCTTGCCACAGTAATAATGAAATATTCAGATTCCTTAAGATGATTCAGACCAACACAGGGATGACAAATTTTATTCTACTGGAAGCCTTTTGATTTTGGGGTAAATCAGTCATTAACCAGAAGAAGTAATTTTCAAGTAGAGCTGTGTGATGCTCTTTGAATATGCTCTTTGTATTTCCAAATTTACTCCTTCTCTCTGTATTCCCAAACATCCTAATCATCCAGGCAGAGGTTCCATTTAAAGCCTTCAATCTGTAGAACCTCTGGCTGCCATTAAGGGTGTATTGCAATGCTCTCTTACTTTATTTCTGCCCCCTTTCTCCCCTTCCCTGGCTGAGCACTCCCAGTTTTGCAGTGCTCTCAACCTTCCTATGGCTTGGTTTAAAACTGAAATGTAGTTAGGATTTACATTCAGTCATGTGCAATTGCAGTTGATGACTGATATACCATGGAGTTGTAGAATTAATAACTTTTTCATTGTCTATTGTGGTGAGCCATCAACGTGCTTTCTAGCATTGGCCATTAGCTGCAAGCATTGCTTTCATTTTAGTGTCATTGATTATTGTTGACATTAAATATTTTAAGCAGTCAAAGTTTAAAGAAAAAACTCAAGGCAATTAATACCTTCATCTGATCCTAGTTCATTAGATACATCCATTATTTAATTATTTTTATGGTAGAGGCGTTTTCTACTTGAGTATTTTTATGTTACAAAAATCTATTGGCAAGTTCAGCACTTCTGGTTCACTTCAGTTACTGATGTTTGTGTCTTTTAAGGGTCTGAGTTGTAGCCAAAAGACTTTAAGCAGCTCTAGATGAGGCTTCTGATGTAGTAAAAGTGTTGCCCTGGTATATACTTCATTGTCATTAGGAGGCTCAAGTTTGTAGCACTCATTGTAGCTCAGAAGACTATTTAATTTTACCTTCTGGTTGCATTAAATTCTTCTACAGTTACCATTGTTACTTCTCTGGGCAACCCATGCCAGTGGTCAGTCATTCTCAGACTGAAAAAGTGTTTCTTGATGTTTGAGGGAACCTCTTGTGTTTCAGCCTGTGCCTAGTGCCACTGGTCCTGTCACTGGGCACCATTGAGAAGAGCCTGACTCCATCTTCTTTGTACCTTCCCTTCAGGTATTTGTACACATTGATGAGATCCCCTCCTGAACCTTCTCTTCTTCAGGCTGAGCAGTCCCAGTTATCAGTCTTTTCTCAAATGTGAGGTTCTCCAGTCTTTTCATCATCTTCATGGCCCTTTCTTGAACTTTATCCAGTAGGTCCATGTCTCCTGTACTGAGGAGCCCAGCACTCTAGCCTTGCCAGTGCTGAGTAGAGGGGACGGATCCCCTTCCTCCATCTGCCATCAACAATTGGTCTAGTGCAGGCCAGGATACCATTACCCTTCATTGTGGCAAGGGGCTGTTGCTGCGTCATGTTCAAGTTGGTGTCCACCCCAGGTCCTTTCTGCCAAGCTGCTTTCCACCTGGATGGCCCCCAGCATGTTTTGGTGCCTGCGGTTTTACCTCCCGGGGGGCAGGACTTCATGCTTCCCCTTTTTGAACTTCATGAGGTTTCTGTTGGCCCATTTCCACAGCCTGTTGAGGCCACTCTCAGTGGCAGTACGACCCTCTGGTACATAAAGCAGTGAAGCTGCTCATCTATCAGTGATCTAGGTGTAATGTAGCAGTGGAAATATTTTAGTTCATTGAAAGATTTTTCTTTCTATGTATGTTCATTGGCAGAAGTTCAAGAGGCACAGAACTGATGAAAGGATTATTTCTGCCAACAGTTTAGGTGTTGCTTAGTAGCAACAGAAGAAGGCACATCTGAGGAAGATGGGCCTTGCAACGTTGTTCTTGCTCTATGTTAACCTTTGACATTATTTTCAGCCTCTTCCAGTTGCTGGGCTTTCAGGCCACTCTAACATACCAACTGTAGAACAGTGTGCACAGTACAGCTGCAGACTGAAGCAAGTTTTAAACTATCTGCAGAAAATCCTACAAGGCTGATGGAGGTAGGGTTGTTCCATCCCCCCTGCCAGTAACTGGCTGATGGTAAAAGGCTAAGCTTACTAGGTTTACTTTTAAATTAGTTGAATTTTGTTTCTTACTTGCAAATGTAAACTTCTGCTTATTAGTATGGGACAGGACAGTTTTTATTATTGAAAAACAATTTCTTGATTTTAAGTATGGAAATACCTTGTCTTTATAAAGGCCAGATTTCAATGCCAAACTTGGGGTCCCAAGCTGGGACTAAATGCATCACAGTCTGTGTGTGATTCTAAGGAAAGTGACATCTCACCGAAGCTCTACTTGGTGCCTAAAATTCATGTGTTATCAGTTCACACTTAGCAACGTGTAGGAGCATTTTGGGTTAGCTTTGAAATACTGATTTTTATTGCGTTTGTGACAAGGTCAGGAAAATACACTACTTTTCTTCCCTTAATTTACTTACATGGGAATAAAGAGACAGAACAAAGGCCATGTGCAAGTCATCTCTCTCTGCCTATTTACACTGTCAATTAGAAAGACTGCTTTTGGTCCCACTGGAGTTACTCTGACATGAAGCTGGTACAGGAAGAAAAAGTAATCTCCAGGGAGAGATCCTTCAAAGAGATCATACAACCTTTATTTTAGCTGCCTTAAAATGTTAGATTATTAAGGACACTTAGTTTTCAGAGCACTCCTAAGGCAAGAAACTATTGTTGGTCACCACTGATTACTTGTTATCATTTACCAAGACTCTTTTTACCATCCTCTGAAGCACCCGGGCCTCAGGGCAGCCCGAACGCCTCCAGAGAACACCTGTGGCTCAAGACTTTTGTGCTGCAACAGCTGGCTCTGCAGTGTCATTACAGCACCCTTTGGTACTATATTCTGAGATGTGAGAGGGAAAGCAAGTCAGGGCTGAAGTTCTTAGTGTTTGTTGAAAAATGCTCTAACCCCTCTTGTTAGATAATGCTACAACCCTACTGCTGAAGTCAGTGCTAGCAACATGATACAGGAAATAATTTGTGGAAAAAAAAATAGAACATTGTTTATACTGAGTAAAATTATTTGTAAAGTTTAAAAGCTCTAAGTCTAAATATATTAGACTTGGAAAACACCAAACCCCAGAATTACCTTATTACTAAGCTTTTTGCTGTGAAGTCATGCTGAGTTCCTCACAGATTATACTGTCATAATGTTCCATAATTCCACAAGCCTGTTTTGTCCTCTGAGTTAAATGACTGCTTTGAAAATGGCTTCTTATTGTTAAATTCATGCCTGTCTTCCTTCTTTTTAAAGGGTTTGATAGTTTTTTACACATCTTCATTTTGTGCCTCCCACCACTGTGCATTACTGCACGTTCAATTCTAAAACTCACTCGAGCAGCTAATGCATATGTACATAGTTGTATGTGTGTATGAATGTATATGTTTATACCTATCTGTCTAAATATATTCTGTACAGTGTATAGAAAGTGTGCAGTGTATATATGTATGTACATAGGAGATGTAGCCATGTGTTCATACCATTCTATATGTAAAAGCTTTTTATTCATTTGCTAATCCAGAGCTTCCTAGTTTTCATTTCTTAGCCTAAAATAAACCTCACTTACCCAGCTGAAGCCTCATGAGTTTCAGAGCTTTGCACCTTTTTCTAAATCCAGCCTGAATTGAGTATTTTCTGTTCAGAACAGACATATATTCCATGAATTTTCTGGCTTTCACATTACTCCCTTTAACTTTTCTCCTTTGACCTGTAGAAGTCTGCCAGGGAATAGTTCATTGATTACATAATGACTGTTAAAAATAAATGAATATATAAATAACTACAGCCATGATACATATTTCCCTGTTTTCAATATATACTCATTCTCTTTCAGCCTTCTGAGAGACTTTTTCGTGAAGTTTCTTTTTGCAGTGAAACTTGGTAAGAGATTGATTTTAAGTCTTCAGCAGTGGCAAATTCACAGAGAAACAAGCTGCCCTGTGTCATTATACTGTGTCGCACAGAACAGGATGCAGTGGATGCTATTTAAAAAATCAATACTCATATTGCAGTAATGATAACATGAAACCAAACTGTTAGTTAAACAAAGACCATATCCTCTGCTCAGTGAAACAACAGCGTTGCTGTCACGGTGGTAATTAAGTAAGAGGGAGATTGCAGCTTGTTCATTTCTTGGTTCCCAAGCACCGACTTAGGATTTTTGTGATGCATTTCAGTGGTATATTCACTTTCCAAAGTTATTCTCTTTATTGTCTAGCCTAAATTAAACCAAGCTGGTTAGTTAATTTAGCTGTCAGGCTAATGTCCATTTTCAGGTCCAGTCCTTGCCTAACTCTTTAATCTGTGTAGCTCTTGCAGTGTGTGTGTGAAGTGTCTACTGCTCCCATGGGAGCTGAGAAATGAAATTAGATCTGCAGTAAGAGTTTATTACTCATAGGGAGTAATCAAACATTTCAATTATCAAAGTATAAGTAGTTCTTGTACCTTTTCCCTTATGATGTGAGTTACAAAGGAAGCTTTCTGTGAAAGTAATTTTATTAACTTTGTTTTTTTAAAAAAAGCATTTCACAAATCATGCAGGGGAGTAGCTCAGTAAGTCTTGTTGCTGTCAGATTGAAAAGGGGAAGAGGAATTTTCTGGACATTTATTTCCACCTTTTGTACTCAATGTGGCAAAGACTTGTGTATGTTTAAGCAGATGAGCAGACACCAGTTAAAATATTGTGAGCTTCTTGCATGCTTAAAGGAAAACAAGTCTCTCAGAGTCAGGCTCTCTGCTTGGAATTCTTTGCTATGGAAAATGCTGAGAACGTTCTGTTTCTTGCTGTACTGTTTAATAAGTGTTTGTAAGCCTTTGTTTCAGATACAGAAAAAAACTGTAAAACAGCCAGTTAAACATTTCAAACCTTATTTTTTAGTTTTTCAGC
>NW_009954216.1:2696780-2698180 GCF_000747805.2 Chaetura pelagica | reverse complement strand
TAATTTACTGGCAGGAATTCCTGTGACAGATGGTCCTTCATTGATGTCTTGACAATCAGTGGTGTTTGAACAGTTGCTTTCCTCTCTGAAAGCGGAATAGAAACCTCAATATCTTATTAATGTCTTGATACTGCAGCAACATTTCTATTGATTAGGAAGCCAGTTGAGGTATTGATTGGGATTGAATCCGTTTACTAATTCAATTGTATTTAGAAAAAAGGGCATACTTTAAAATTGTGAACTTGTTTCATGTACTCTTTGTTTGTATCCTAAAGGACAAAATGGTTTCACATTGAAGTGGCAAGAAAGGCTGTGTTGTAACGTTGTGTGGGAACTGGGGAATGTGACACCAGCTTTTCTGTGTGAGCGCAGAAAGGGAAGTCACAGCACACCCCAATACCTGGCTTCTGTACATCCGGAATGATCTTAGAGAAATTATAATGAAGCATAGGGCCAACTTAAAATATTTTTGTTTATTGGAGGTTAAAAGTAGGACTGAATAAATTTAAAATAAAACGGATATTCTTTAAAAAGAAAACGTGTTATGTACAGAGCATGTATGTTAAATTTTCATACTGGAATCAGCACTTAATGTGTGAATATTTTTAATAATTAATCTGTACTCCAAAATACATTGCAAGCCAGTGTTCAGTTTCATAACTGAAAAACTGCACATGGTCTAAGTATTTTATCTATTTAGTGTAACAGGGAGTTCTTTTGAACTCCTACAAAAACGGCCAATTTTTATAAGCAGAATCATCTACTTTTAATTCCTTGGGACATTTTCTGGAAGTCTCTGTTCATTATAATTTAGAAAACTATTGTTTATGTTATTGTATTTTAATTTCAAGTTCAAAACCTTGCAAAGTTTTTAATTTCTCACAGCTTTTGTGAAATCAGGATTGTTATGTGTGATAGCATTTAAGAATAGCATGTTCTTTTTTAATCTGAATTTTATATCTAATCAGTGTCTTCAGTCATGAAGAGGAATTTGCATTGTTGTGTTTGTATATAGAGTATTGCAGTGCATGATTTAGCTTATGCATTTTATTAAATGCTGTTTAAATGTGGCATTATGTTGTTGTGGCTTAATACTACTACCTAAACAAGGTTTATACCATTAAAGTGAATTACAAAGATAAATGCATTCCTGAGTTTTATTTTTAAGTTCACTTATTTCTTAAAACATTAGGTGTCTAAGCTGTGTTACTGCACAGGGAAACAACTGACGTTAATTTAAAAGCAATACATGGGCTTGGGGTTTTTTTCCCCGATCTTGTTTTTCTTCTTTTCAGGGGGTTGTTTCCAGAGAGCAGCACTGCGGCCTGTTCTTCACTTCCAGCTTTCCCGCCCTCCGGCTGGAGCCGCACGTGCTGCCCGCGTGCCCCACCCACCCCCCC
>NW_009954216.1:2682244-2696016 GCF_000747805.2 Chaetura pelagica | reverse complement strand
CGCGGGGCCTCCCTGCGCGCTCGGCGGGAGCCTGCGGAGCAGCCGGGCCGGGCTGGAAGCGCGGGCTGCTCCGCGTTTAGCCCTGCGGAGGGGGAGGAAGGGCCTGGCGTCCACCCGGGCTCCATGCGGAACCAGGAGCGGGTGCTCGTCTGCCCTCCTGCTGGCCCAGGCGAACATCGCGTTTCCTATTGAAGCGTTATAATGTACATTAGAAAAGCAGATGCCTTAGTTTGCGTGTTTAAAGCACTTCTTGCAGCTACTGTGAAACAGCAGGGCAAGGGAAAGGGGACTGTTTGATACACTACTACAAATCTTTCTCAACAGACAATGGAGAGCAAGTTTTGGTTGACGTGGAAGATAAAACCAACAAAGAGATAAATGAGCACATTAAAAAAATCTTGGGGAAAAGCAAGTAAGTAACTCTTAATAACTAACATCCAGTCTAGCATACATTGTAGTACAATCCCTGCAAACTTCTGTGAGGTATACAGAAGATAATCACACTTTTCCCAGACAAAATTGAATGAGCTAGGTCAAGTCCACAGGCTAAGAACTGTAAATCTGTCTTTCTGCTAAATTGTGTTCAGGGAAAGAAGAAAAACTGTTGACATTCAGGCTTCTGATAGTAACAAACAGCTCTCTTTTCTAGAGAAGTACTTGAAAAAGAGGAAAGAGAAAGGAAGAAACAATCACATCCTGCAACGTTTGGGCCCAAGAAGTATCATCTGCGAGAATGCATGTGTGAAATCGAAGGCCAAGTTCCCTGCCCAGCTTTTGTGCCACTGCCCAAAGAGATGAGAGGAAAATATAAAGCTGGTATGAAAAATGAAGCATCAGCCTGACCTCTCAAGTCATGCAGTTGGTTTTTCCTTGGGGCTAGACAGTCAAGGTACTTAGTGAAACGCAAGAGCTAACAGTTCCTGGAAACAGGAACAAGCAAATTCATGTAATACAGACAACCTTGTCTCCTAAGTCTTCTTACAGCTACAACTAGAATGACTGAAGTGAAAAATAAATAAAAATTTAAAACATAGCTTTTTTGGTGCCAGTTTTGCAAAGCATTACAGTCAATATGGCATAAAAGGAAGACAGAACAAGGAAAACAGTGATTACAGCCCTATTTCCTACTCATGCCTGCATGTCTAAGATCATGGCAAAAACAAGACCATGTTTGCTTTGGGACAGAGACTAGACTAAAAAGTGAATTTATCTTAGAAGAGACACAGAATACTACAATTTATAGGAATTTGTGTGAAAGTGTTCCTGCTGGTTTCCATCTGGTACTAACTGAAGACAGCCAAATGATCATGTCACTCAAACTACATGCTAAATTCTCTTATTTAGTTACTACTCAGAAACAGCTAAAAGTCTCATTTACAAGAAGGTACAACCTTTGCAGATACTGTAGCTCTGAGAAGCACTGATTAAGTCAAGAAAATCAGCAGTAAAGGAGAACATGTAAGTTGGTATTTGAAAGACATGCTTTACAATTACTTCTTCAGAAAATTTAAAGCTACTTTTAAGGTAAGACAATTTCCTAAACGAACTTGCTTAAAAAAAAAAAGGCAAACATAGAAGAACTGTGTCTAGATTGATCAGCTTCCAGCAAAGTCTAGCCCTCAAGTCCATTATGCCCCAACTCCAGAATTGCTGTAGAACTCCTTATCTCAAACACTATCTGCACATGGTAAAACAAATCCTAAACCATCATGGCTTCTGCCTCACCACACAATTGCACTACACCTGCAATAGTACATACTCGCATCTGGTGGGTTGTGGTGCATTGCTTGGCATTTGGTAATTGCACGTGCCTTTAAGTCAGGCTTATAAATGCAAATTACTGTAGAAGTGCATTTCTGAGCTAATGATCAAGTAGATAATTTCACACCAATTCAAGCATCCCATAAAAACTGTCAAGGACGCACAACCACACAAAATAAACATGTTTGTTTATTTCATCTCTGTTTACAAAGTTTCCATACAGAGTAGTGCATGCAGTTTTAACAAAAGTCAATGCTAATTACTGAGCTTTATGGTTAAGATGTCTTCATTCTCTTGTGCCATGTGATCCTCACAGCAGTCCAAATACCAGCGTAAGGTCTTCACTTTGGAGATGACTTGAGTATCAGATGTCTAGTCTATCACATTTAACACTGACAACGATCATGAGGTATGCTAATCAGTTACCTGCTTGTAAAAATCCATTATTACATGTACAATAAGGATACTTTTAATTATTAGTGTATTAAACTGAAAATACAAACAAGGCAGGATAGTTGCAACCAAGAAAAACACTTTTTTTAATGTGAAAGCTGAAACCACTGAAGTATTTTTCATGTTTATGCCAAAAAAATCTTTGGGTTACAGTGCAGGGAGCAATCCTCTTGACTAGCAAACAAGTCTGTCTTAAATAGCTTTATACTATTTCTATTAAAACAAACACTTGCCATCTTAGTTTTTCTTGCCACCTTCATAAATCCAGTGCCACTCTGCAGTTTTGTTTATGACCTTCCAGAAACCTCCACATGTCATTTCATTTGGTGCAAAATAACACTCAGGGTTTCAACTAATATATCTCCGTATAAAAACTTCATGGTCTTAAGACAACCAGTCCTGCACATGTTTCAACTGCAGATGTAGGCTACAGTAAGAACATCAGCTCTCCTTCACTGGCTACTCTTACCTCCTCAGTGACTAGTGCCATTAAGTGAGGAAATAGGTGGTTTGGTTCCACAAGTCCCCTCCTCCATTTACTTACAAAATAAAACTGGAATTCCTGCTCTTTAGGTAGTGTAATTAGTTGTGTCTCTAAAAGACTATGCAATGCTTGGGTTACAGATATGTTGATATATATTATCAGAGACACAGTTAAGGGACATCTGAGTAAGCCCACTACTATTAGTGCTATACAATGTGATCTGCCTGATTTTCCTCTAGTTCAGCTTCAAATAAATACACCCGTTAGACTAACCCCTCCCCACCACCCTTTCAAACTGATGCCTGATGATAGACCTCTGCCTTTCCAAGATAAAAATCAGAGCAGCTCAGGCTCCATGTTTTGCAGAGACAGAGGCTGTCATCACCCTGAAGTGATCCTGCATTTCAGATACCAACTTTCAGAAGCCCTCTGTCATCACAGCTGCTGGCTGACACCTAGGCATCCCCTGGACCACAGGGGCACAAGATGTCTCCAATTTGGAGCTTCGTTTTTAAGACAGACATGCCTGATTCTCCCAACAGCTCCTGATGGGAACCAAATACACAAGAGAACTGCTGTTTGGCACTACTGTAGCCACAGACTTTGTCTCACAGCTTTCACTGAATTCCAGTTCAGTGGCCCTTCAGCTCTCCACTGTAAACAAGATACTTTGTTCCTTGAATGATACAAGAAGAGGGTTCCAGTCTCATATATATGACAAACATGATCATTCTGTCACCCAGAGAATGTAAAGGAATGTGTAGATTCCATAAGATAATTAGGAATTAGAGGGTCACCCTTTATATTATAATTTGAAATGGTGCTAGCCTGATGCTCTTTACATGGAAACAAGGAGGTATTTGTTCCCACACAAGCAGGTCTCCAAAGCCAGCATAGCTCTCTAGTACACTATAGTTTGTGCTCAGAGCAAACAGAAACTAAAAGGGATGAAAAGACAGCATCCAAATGTTACTTGGGGATTGTTACCAACACCTTAAAAAGTCACTCATTGATAGAAAGTTCTTCTCAGTCTTAAAATCCTTTATGCATTAACATTGCACAAAACAGCTCTGCAACCCTGCATATTCTGCACCTCAAAGAATCACAGTGGTCTTTTAACAGCCTGTTCTGGTAACACTATCAGGCAGCTGATCTACCTGCAACCCTGCACTGTCACTGCCAGAGGGTGCAGAGGTTCTATAAAATGTTTCATCTCTCTTTAGCCAACAGCCAACTCAAAAGGCCAAGACTGCAACAGAAAGGGGGGGAAGACAACAAATCAACATGGCAACCACTTCCAAATTGTAATTCCCTATTAGCACTTAACCACTTTGACCAAAATAAGCACACAGTAACACCAGTTAGCATTAAAGAGTGTTTTTAACAAGTGATGCTCACATTTCTTAGTGTAAGCGTTTAGAACCAGCAGCATACCTCAGCAACTCCTTCAAGACTGAGTGGTGGAAATGCCTGATTGAAAGTGCATAAAAGTCAAGATTCTCCCAATTCCCTCTTGTGACCTGTATTCCTGTTTGTATCTGCTCTACCTTCCCATATTTAACAGTAGACTTCAAATAATTATTACCCAGCCCCACTGCTGCTTCAGCAGTTGGATTTCTCCTTCTGCTTTGCTAATGTGCGTTTCAGTTCCTTCAGGTTCTCTGTCAGTACCTCCACCTCATCCATTCGTCCACTATGCTTGGCATCAAATATATAAGCTTTGATGTTATCTATCTGCTGGAGAAGCAGCTCTTCCTCTATAGCCTCCTCTCCAGAGATCTCATTGCCATCCTCCACCTCAAAGGGATTGGTAGAGTATCCCTCTTCAAATGGATTCCCAGAATTCCGATTGTTGGTAGGCTTTTGAAATGGATTTTCATCCTCTTCAAAAGGGTTTGAAGTGGTGCCAGGTGCTCCATTAGTTTGCTCATCATCCTCCTCATCTTCAAATGGATTATATTCTTTTCTATCACTTTGCAGAGCTGTGTTAGAGAAAGGAATCACTGGAGAAGTGTCTTTAGCAAATGGGTTAGCAGGATCGTCCTCTAATGAAGGGGTATCAGCTTCATCTTCAAAGGGGTTTAGACAGGCTGGCCGAGCTTGGTCATTGTCACACTGTGGGACATTCTGGGGTTTGAGTGTGAAGATCAAGTGCTCTTTAGCTGGCAGCTGCTCAACAGCATGAGTTTCAAAACTTTGCTCCCCTTTGAACTGAGTAATATCCAAATCCAACACATGTGCTGTCAAGTTCCGATTCTCTTTTGCAACTTCATGCTGATGGTGCTTGACTTCTCTTAAGTCTAAGGAGCGTGTCCTTGAATGCTGAGACATCAATTTGTGTTCTCTTTCCCACTCTTTTTCACGAAGGATCTGAAGTTCCTCCCTCTGCATCTCTTCCTCTTCTGCCTGTTTTTTAGAAAGCTCGATAGCTTTCAAGGTTTGTTGTTGGTCATATTCATCCTGCAGCTGCCTCAGGTTCTCTTGCAACATATGGACCTCGTCTATCCTGTTTGCTGCCTTTGCTTGTTTAATGAAGGATGTGATATTATCAATCTGCTGAAGAAGTGGGTCTGCTATCTCACTCTCTCTGGATATGCTAGATGTAGGTAACCAGCCTTCAGACTTCCTGACTATTTCTTTTTTCAGGTGTGTTGTATCACCATTAAGTGCAGCTGCAGATCTTGAGATAAAGTCTTTCTGCTTTTCGTCTTGTTTTCCCTGTGTTTCAAGAGCCATCTAAAATAAAAAAACACGTAAGAGAACAACACTGTGAGCTAGAAAAATTCCCTTCTCAAAATCCATAGGTATATGAAGTTAGCTGATCTTAGGTATTGCTGGCTGTCACTGAAAGGGATCAACTGCATTTTTGGTTACTTTTCAGAAAATGCTTATTTTCAAAATATTACCTAAATAGTTCTGTTTGGCTTGTTTGTGATGAAATTGATCAAAATGCCATGACATCTGCCACTAGAAATTTGAGGGCAAGTAGGAACAGTGACAGTGCTTTATACAGAGCAAAAAAGTGTGTAATGCAAGTGTGCAAAGAGTGGTCTAGGATGATTTGGACAGTAACTATCACAGCAGATATCTGCAACAGAGTATCAGCATTAAATCTGAACTTCTACCTGAATATAAAGCTATTTTAGCTTCTAATTGATGACGTAACACCTCTATTGGAAGAGGTGTTCTTATTACAGTATGTCCTTTTTCACCACTGAAAAAATCTCCAAATTCCAATCGTGCAAATGAACTCCAGAGCAGTTTCAAAATCCACATAAACTGCCTAACGTGCTTGGTTCAGGATCTGCTCTGCAGACACTGCAGGAGAACAGCACAGTTGCTGCCTGCCAGTGTTCAGCTGCTCTGTGTGCACCTGCTCATGTTCTTGATAGAAAACAGTGACAGTGTCACATCAACCCCTGAAAAAGAGTATGGGATGATCTGCACAAAAACTTAAAAAATGAAATCCAATAGCAAAGGCAGCTACTCATACACACACAGCTACTGGCCTTAAGCCCTTGAAGGAGGCCCTGGTACAAGACATAACAGATCTTAACCTGTCTTACCATCTGCAGTCTTCTCTTCTTCCGTTCTTCGTACTGGTCTTTGGTTGGCAGGGACATTAGGCCAAGCAGTTTTTCCTGGCAAAAATTAGAAAGATTCATAGTGTTGCTTGCAGGCATTCAGCCCATTTTCAAGTACTTGAAAAGAGAAATACCACCAAGAAAGCACTCCACAAAGGAACACTGCAGCCACTGCTGCAAGCCTGAGTCTTTGCTGCCATAAGGCCAGCTACTGCTGGCTGGGTTTACAGCCCAGCAAGGGACAAAGCCAAGATCCATACACTCTAAGATCCCTGAACTCGATGCTGCTCTGACTACACTACCTGTACTCAAGATATCTCATTAAGGCTACCCTAAGTCACTGAGGAAACTACAGAAATGCTTTGAATTAAACCTCCTGTCAGAAGTTTCAAACCACAGGGATGCCTGCTCAAGGAGAGAACACTACAGACAGCACTACATAAAATGTACATCCACTCATATCATGTGCTCCATTTACCTGAACAAAAAGTGTAGCTGAATATCTTATCATTCTCTGAAGTTGTAGAGTTTTAGGGTGAGGTTGGGGATCTTCATGCAAGCCTAGACTCAAAATCTTCTTACTGAATCAAAGCAAACATACAGCCTTATCAGTTCATAAACAAGGGCCAGCAAAAATGCAACAAAAGGGGAGAGAGACAATATTGCAGTAAAATATTCTGATGTGCTTTTAAGTAAACTACTTTGGGTATTACAAATTATAACACTTTCCACTCCCATTTTTTTAAACTGTGCCACTATTAGTTTCCTCTGTGCTTAGCTATTTCCACTGCAGAGGAATGCATGACTTTCAAGGCTGGAAAAGGAAGCAGAAATGGATGGTGCACTGGAACAGCATCCATCTTTCATTCTCTTCACAACTGAGCAGACAAATTGATTATCCATACAAATAAGCAGGTATATGCTACACAAACACAGAGGGAGTCATAACAGAGGGAGATACACATGGGGGTGGGGAAAGAGAATTATTATTTTTTTTTACCTTAGAGCATCTATAAATTCGTACACTTTCTGAATCTCCACCCTCAAGTCATTAGCATGTTCAAGATTGTAGGTTGTCTCCCCAGCACTAAGAAACAAATACAACTTTACTGTAAGTCGTGCATCCAGCTAACAATACAACACTAGAAGTTATCCCAAAATTACTAAGATTAAACAGTGGTAAGAACAGCTAACACTAAAAGGGTTGAACGATTTTATTTTAAGCTCATAGTTGTTTAAAAACCCTTTCTTTGGGACAGAAGTGGAAAATGACAGTCATCTTGTGAACATAATTTTATGTTTTATTGTCTTTTTATTTACTATTCTAGAAGAACCTTTTTTTAACACAAGAATGCCACTCTACTGATAATAACTAAAACATACACAAAGAGCAAACACATCTATTTTGTGTTTTTTTCCAGGTGATTGAGTGCAGAAAAAAACACTGATGGAGGAATTAACTATAGCAGTAAAGTAAAACAGTCACCTCCACTAACACTTGCCAGAAAGTGGAACCCCACATGGGTATAATATTTAAGGTGCTCATAACCAACTGTCCACCTGGGGACACAATCAATTATATGCCCTTCACTAGGATCTCACATTTATTGATAAAACAAATTAGGATTTAGCAGGGCAGACTCCACCAGTTTTTAGCTTCTGTCTCCTTTTATACCACAAATATAAACTCCTTACTCCTTCTTCCCTTTGGTGAGGAAAAATACATATATGTTCATAAACAAAAATCAGCAAATGGGCTTACTTAAGTGATTCTGCCATCCTTATGTATTCTGGTGCCTTCTGGTCAACCTTCTCCATGCAGAGTCGGAGTTTCTTGTTTTTAAAACAAGATGTATAAAAAGGAACTTACATTAAAACACTAGTGCAAGAACATGCCAACATAAACGTTTCATGCTGCCTAGGCACTTTCAGAGTTAACCCTGATAAAAGCTCTTTAACTGTTCAGGGTTACAATATTGTCCAGTTATCTTCAGAACACATGATGGTGTGGTCAGGAATAGAGGACTCCTGCTACTCCGCCAAGCTGAATTTGTAATTCTGAAGCTGATTTAATGGGGGACTTAGATAACATCTAGCCTTAGAACTTCAGAAAGAGCATCAACAGAAACTCTCTCCAGTGGCAACTGGCTCCATCACTTAAGATACTACAGGGCCTGAACACCCCCTAGAGTCTACTCTTAACACAAGCAACTATTGCCATCAAGTAAGAGCCCGGGTAGGGGAGAACAAACCAAAAGCCAACTAGTGACAACTGCAGACAGACACCCAGCAGATGAAAGCAAGAGTCTGACTTGCCTCATAGAGTTTCACAATCTCTGGGGTGTGCTCTCTCTCATCAATCTGCTGTTCTCTTTTCAACAGGGTATCTTTGCAGTGTTGGCAGCAACGGATCCGCTCATCGTCCTTCTCATCCAGAACGGAGCTGACGCTGCTGACGCTGCTGATGCTGCCACGGCGGGAGCCATGGACGCTGCTGGGTGAGGAGGTCGGGCTGGTATGAGCACTCAGAGCCTCTTTGCTGGCACTTGTGAGTTTGCCTAAAAATTATACACAGGTCGTTTGACAGTGACTGGAGAAGCCAACAGATTTTACCAACGGAAATGGATTGCACTTGAGCAGAAACTCTACATTCAGGTAGTACTAGAAAACCACAGTGAAGAAGTCTGCTGAAAGGCATGCAAGGAACCCATAACAACCAAGACTACAAGTCAGAATTTGCGTTTTCACTGCAAATCCTGCTCCATTCTAAAAGCAGCCAGAGAGCAGACTGCTGAGAACCACCCGCGTTGGTTATGCCTAGAAGCATTCTCATGTTGGAGCTTGCACAGTTACAGCATAGTGTGTGGAAGAACAGGTAAGTTAATGCTGTCCATGCTTTATGCTTGAAAGCTCCAAAAAGCATGGTATTTAATTCCACAGAAAATACAGTCACCTCTGCAATGCACTAGATGAGGAAATTAAAGTTAAAAGAGTTTCTTAAAGGTTTGTGGATGAATTTCCTCAATGTCAGCATTTGGACAACTGTGGGCAAGACTGGAAGTATCCACAATAGTTTTAAATGTCAAGAACCTGGGCAGTCGTAATTCCTGAAGTTAATACCTTGACAGTTATAGTACTCAGTAAAATAAGACACTAAATATTAATTATATTTACTAGTAGTAAAGACTACTACTACTTCTAATAACTTTTTCAATGCCATGTAACACTTCCAACTCTGAAGAAGGAATGGAGAGAAAGGATGGAGAAATCATTCTTCTTACTCTGTTTCACAGACAAGTGCCTGCATGAAATCAAAGCTCATATTAAGGACCAAGTTTTCCACACAGGCAGAATATTACCAGCAGCTTTTTTTCCAAGGGCAGAAAGCCAGGATGCAGTTAGCACCAAGTGAGTTAAGTAAAGGGAAATTAACACCACACTTCCTACTTACTTGCCAAAGGAAGACTGACAAGTTCTGTGCACTTCTTGCACATAATGGACCCACAAAGGCGGCAGTGGTGGCGTCGGTTTCGAATGCTGAACTTACTGCCACAATCTGGGCAGAAGGGAACATCCTGATCACTGACCCAAGGCACAACAGACTTCTCTATAGCTGTGAGTGGGAGAGGGGAGGGAACACACAGCATAAGATCGTCATCCCATTAATTCCTCAGCTGGTTAAACTATAGGAGCAAATAGGCTGAGGCAAGCTCATACCAACCTCTTATTTTAGCTGACTCAGTGTTTGCTCTGTCAAACGAGGTAAGCTAGTAGGAGATAAACAGCACATTCAAGAAAACTGTACTTTTGCAAGAAAAAAAGCACAACCCAGCCCAACAAGAAAAGGAAACCTGGCATTTAAGTGGAGTCTTTACACTATATTCCTGCAACTTTTCTATTTATTTCTAATGCCATATTCATAAAAGTAGTGGTAAACAATTACTGCAAAACCTGTACAACTCAAAGCATTTTGGACATACATCCTGCAGCATCCAACACTGCTACATCTGAGCCAAAATGTAAGTGTAACATTGGTAGATTTTGAAGAACACAAAGCTGGAAGAATCATGACAAAAACATTACAGAGAAATTTAGTAAAGTAAAAGATGGAGAAAATACACAGGAAAAGATGGTTCTTGCAGCACATGGAAGTAGCATCTTCAGCTCGGAAACAGTGCAGAGAAACAGAAATTACACCTGCAGTACAGGGTCAGACCAAGCACAGTGCTCAAGGATAAAAAAGGAAAACAGTAGTGTGCAAAGACAGTCATAGTTTGGTATCCTTTAGAAAGTGCACTGCTAGATAAGTGGACACACTCATACTAAAATATGGTATTTTTATCTAGAAAACATTCAGAAGGCTGAAATATTAAAAAGCAAATTTACCTTTTCTAACCTGATAATTAACTTATTAACTTCAACTACATAGTGATCAATCCTGGCTGCTCGGTGCTTCTTGAAATCAGAAAGATGGCTTCTCATAGCACCTGGAGAGACAGCAGAAAGTTTCATGGTCAGCCAGGTGTTCTGTATAGATTTACATGCAGTCAAAGACCTCTTGAAAGACAGTTGTCACTTCTTTTCACTATTCATCTCTTATGTTCAAATTTAATTTTAAAGACACAGGAGAAACCTGCATTTTCAGTGCTGCTCTACATAAAACACACAGGCTAAAGCTTTATCTCCAGGCTAACAACAAACAGGGTTTTATTTCTACTACAGAAAACAAGCACTATGTTAAAGACAACATCTGCAACTTGTTTTTTTTCTCCCCCTCTTCATCCCTCAGTTACATTTGGCAAAGCTATTATCAACTAGTAGCATTCTCGAAACCAACTCCCTTTAGTTTCCTGGCTACATGTTGAACAAAGGGAAGAGGCAAGTCCAGTGATTACTGGAGGTTGAGGCAACAGCAACTCCTCATTTAGACTGGTGATCATCCTCCCACCTTTAGGGGTCTGAACCAAATCCTTGAAGTTTACAGAAAACTGATGACCAAGTACACAAAGTTACAATATAGCATGTGTTTGAGAAAGGCACAAATGATACTATACAATCTTAGTTTAAGTTTTGATCCTTTTTCAAGTAAGATGAGCCAGGTATTAAAAATCAAAGTTACAGAAAAAAAAAACAACAACAAACAAACCCCTTCTGACTGAAACCACAACATCAGATGTTGCTTTCCAATACACCTACATAAGTATAAGAATCTCACCATTTAAATCCAATGAAATAACAAAAAAACCTCCAAAGCTGAACTCACAGGAATGAAAGGGCCCCTCTGGGTAACTGAATTCAACCACTGCTTCAGAGACATCGCACAGTCCCTTCCACAGACCTAACAAATCCCATCCTAAAATTCACAAGGTTCATCACTTCTCTGATGTTCAGAAACCTTCTGATAGTTCACTGCCTAAATTTATTCTTAGCTAACATTTATGCTATGATTTCTGCAGGAACAGTTATAAAGTCAAAACTATAATGATCTACAGAATTCAGACTCTGCACACCCAAAGGACTAAGTCCTAGTCTGTCAGCAGCACAAGGGAAACTTTTCCAGGAGCCACCAAAGATGGTGCTGCTTCCTCCCCCTGAAAAAAACCATGATATTTCAGTATCAGAAAGAGGCAACTTCCAGTAGCAGTATTTGTAATTACAGCCTCAGTCAACATGTCTTTGAAATTCTGTGGTTTGGGGTTATTTTTTGTTGGTATTTTGCTTGTTTTCTTAGGATTTGTTTTTTTACACCTCAAATCTAAGGAAAAAGCTGACAGAATTTAAATCAATGGACAGGTTTTTTGTCAGACACGTAAACTAGCAACTACTTTAACTGTAGCCCAAAAGAGAGATTTTACATAGCTATAGCTTAATTACTAATTACTGGGTTATCTGTTTTGTAAAAAGCCACCAGATGGTTGCAGAACACCTCAGCAAAGCTAGATGCACAGAGAACACACATCCAGCAAGCCTCAACAGCTGAGGCACAGTGACCAGACAAACAGTTATCCTGCTCTCAAGGCCAGTTGGGGTACTGATCTCTTTTCCCCCCTCCATTCTCTGCAGTTTGCCCATCTCCCCACACAGTGTAGGAGGCTGCATAAAACCAATATGCAAACCACAGCCACAGTCCACAGCAAATCAATCACAACAGACACAATTCCACGCAAATTCAGAAACACTGTAGCACTTTCCCAACCCAGATGAATAGAAAAGTCATCCCCACTGCCTACCAGTTCCAGCTCTCCTACCTACTTCCTGAGGCTCCCACATGTAGGGATCTACTCCCCCATAGCTGAATGACTCATATCGCTCTTGAGACCCAGAACCAGTTCTGTCATCTTCTTGTTTCAGCAATTTCTTCTTTGCTCTTTTGGCCTTCTGGACTAAATCTGGAAAAGATAAACTCAACTTATCAAATGTGGCAAGTAGTTACTGGACATTCCTCACATGAAACCAGTATGGAATGTTCCTAATCTTTTAACAGGAGTCTTTTTCCTTGATGACTAGCTTATCCCCTATGTGTTCTGTTTAGAACCAGAATGTGGGGCAGAGAATCACAGATTATATGAAATCCTCTGTTTTCTGTCATAAAGTAGCACCAAAGTCCTTAGGACAAAGCAGTAGTTTTAGACAAGCCATTCAGGGACTACACTGTACAACAGAAAGCTGTCTTAAATTATGGGACCAGACAGCATTCTGGGACATCAAAGAGATCGTATCTTAATTATCTTAATTCCCAAAGATTTTCTTTGCAACCACATTCAGTCAACCTCAAAACAAAAATAAACAAAAAAAAAAAAAGGGGAAGAGTGGGACCCAAAAAAAGAGTAAAAATTAAAGACTGTCTGACCACTGTCTCTAGCATAACAGCCAGAAATTTTTTTGCAGGGAACACAAAGAATTATCACCAGCTTCTGCACATGCTTCTCTTGATTTAAAATGACACTGTGTGCAGAAAGGGAGTGAAAAAGGGAACTATTTTAGTTAAATGGAATTCAAAGGTGTTTTTCAAACACGAGCTGGTGACCCACATCACAACCCTGGGACGCTCCCAGTACCTACCACCAGCTCCACCACCCACACACTGTTCAGTCTTTTCCTACCAAAAACCTTCCTGAACCTTGCAGTAGCTGCAACCACAGTTTTATCTACTGTCAAAACAAGGGATTAATGAACTTGTTCCTGGCAAGTACAAGAGATTCCCCATATTCTGTAAAGTCTTCTAGTAATGCTTGGGAATTCCTCTAGGTTACAGTACAAATCAAGAATTTTTAGATAAAAACCAACAAAGAAAGAAGCCAGAAGACCAATAATCAGTCCGATATTTGAAGAGTGATGTCTTTTAAGCACCTACTTTCAACGAGAATATTTTAAAACACGGAGCACAATGCAAAAAATTGTGCCCTATCCCAAGGCAGCTTGCAGGGAAGTGGAACCCCACAGCTGGCGGGAGTCGGTGCCGCGGATGTTTCAGGGCCCCCCGACGCTCG
>NW_009954216.1:2653498-2667406 GCF_000747805.2 Chaetura pelagica | reverse complement strand
GGGCCTGAGGCCCCGCTCGTAGCCGCCGAGTCTTCAAACCAACCTGGTTTAACTGTAGGAGTAAATGAACGTAACCAGCAGTTAACCGCTCTGATTTCCTGCCTGTGCCCCTCGTTTCCCGTGAAGGACCGTTTTGCTCTGGGTCTCCAAACCACCCAGACTTGATTCAGTTGTGAAGAGAGAAACGCAACTGTGGAAATAACGTGGAACGTCGGTTACAGCCGCTTCCAGTTCAGGAACTGAATTATTTTTAAGTGTTACCAGTTTCATTTTAGAACTTGAAAAGTCTTCAGCCTAAAGGGACTAGAAGGTGGGGTATCCAGGGTTTAATTGATCCCCGTCCCCGATGAGCAGCTGTGTGCTGGTCTGAGGGCTTTGCACAGGCGTGGGCAGCTGGGGATACACAGGAGAAGTTTGCAAACTGTAATTAATGCTGCACTGGAGCAAAACAAGGTATTGTTTTTTCACCTGCTGTGCTGTCACCCTCCTCCCCCTGGGTTTGCAGGAGCTGAGTGCTTTCCTAGCACTGAGCCGTGCTTGTGCCTTGGGGAAGCTCAGATGGAACCAGCTACCTCTCCCTTCGTGGCTGCCCTGCTTCTTTTGTCCTCTGCTGCGGCCAGTGATCGGTAACTCGCGGAGCCAGGGACGATGCTCCAGCAGCAAAGGGATCCAGCAGGGCTTGCAGGGCGGTGCGTGGATGGGAGAGTAGTGAGTGTGAGAAGGACGATAGCAGGAACAAGTGAAAAAGAGACAAGAGTAGATGCAGGGCTTGTAGGGGTGTGTCTGGCGATTTCAGTTTTCTTGTGCCTGCTTCGTGTGCGTGTTCTGTGTATTTACTGGGTGTAGGGGCGGGACAAGACAAGGAGCAGGTGGGTATGGATGACGTGCCTGTCACTAGATGGCACACCAAGCCTTTCTGAGAGCAACCAAAGACCTGCTGAGGGCCTTTGCAGTGGATTTCACAGCGCTTGGGGCTACTTTCGCGTTTGTTGTGAAGATCTTTCTCTTGCAGCAGGCAGGATAGCCCTGCCCGTTGAGCTGTGAGGTCCTGATGACCCAGGCAGCTCGGTCTCCTGTCATTCAGAAGTAGAAAGAGTCAGGTATAAGGAGAAGAGACACCGTAGCGAACAGCAAGCTGTTCCCTTAAACCTGCCTTTTCTCCAGCTTCAGTAACTGCTCATTTTAGAAAGGAAAGTCTTAAAGGCTTATTAAAATGGTGAACACAACACTTGAAGTCTAATACCCTACTACTGGGACACAAACAATACAGTGAGAAAGATGATAAGCTGGGATGTGAACTAGAAATCAAACTTCACTGAATCCTTAGTTAGTTAATTTTCTGCATTTGAACACAGACTATGAGAGCCCATCTTACCAAATTAATCATTTTGAATTACTGATAAAGTACCATGTTGTGTCAAGCACTCTTGGAAATAGAAATTTCATTCAACATTTTCAAAGAAAAATGCCATTTGTTTGCATGTTTCTGAATATAAATGGTCTTAGCACTGCCTGAGGAACTCCTTCCCCATTAAATGATTGCACCTTTTGGATATGATTTGGATCTTTATGAGAGTATGAGACTGTTACTGGGAGTCTCTTGGAGCTGCAGTAGCGATAACACAAAGCCAGCAGGCCAGTGTTGAGTGGAGTCTGTCCACTGCCAAAGGGAAGCTTGAAAAATTTCCTCCAAAGATTAATTTCTTAACCCATCTAGTTGCAATAGGAAGAGAGGTATTGTATTTGGGGATTAATTAAACCTTACTGAAATGCTGCAGATCCTGTTGGGGACTGAACTGGAATCAGGAATGGTTCACCATTGTGGATCAGCGTGAAGAAGCAACAGCACTGAGCACAGTGTGTAACTCCTCCTGGTCTGCTGCACTTGAGGTCCTTTGCAAATATGGAGTAAATAAGGTGTAAAATATGTCTGTGAGCTGTTGAAATAACACAGTGAATTTTAGGACCTGGTCTGTTGCTAAGTTGGTCACTGCAACTAATGTCCAAGAGGAGAGACTTCAGTGGGAATGCAGCTGCGAAGAGGGATAGTCAGCCCAGTAACCATGGCACAGTCCTGTCTGTAATGAATTCCACTTGGGTTTGCATGGATTCTCTGACTTCTTGTAATGTTGTCAGTGCCATTTGGAATGTTAAATAGTGGAATCTGACTCTGGTACAGGAGAGGTAAATGTAGACTAGAAGTCATTCTTGGTGATGCCTGTTTACTTCTGAAGGAATGCAGTGGAATATTTCTGCACAAATATGGCTTGCTTGCTAAAAAAAAAGAAGTGTAAAATATCCGGAAATTAGCAGTGCTGAGTTCAGTATAGTCTTTGTGGTGGAAGCAGAGTGGAAAAGAAGAATGTTCTTGCTAAGTATTCCCTAAAGTAAAAGCTAGTTAATTAAAATTTATGCTGTTTTAAAAATTGGCTTAAATTTAATTTTATGATTTTATGACAATTTTTTAAAAATCCATTTTAAATCTCCTAACATTGAAATAGGTAGCACAAAATACTTCCTACAACATAAAATTATATTTTATTTTAATTTATCTTAGAAAACATTTTTATTTGCTTGTTTAGGTAGATCTAAATCAACACTTTCTGTGCCTTTTGTTCAAAGAACTAAAAAATTTATGTATCACTGTTCCTTTTAACAAAATACAAAAATATACTCGAGTTACTTGCAGTAAACATTTTGATACAAAACAAATTTGTTTAATTAGTCTGTGTAAAGAGGATAGAAGCTACATTTCCATGCCAAACCCTTGATTTTTCCTGTGTTTGCAGACTCGTCAGTCAAAACTGACAGCATGATGGTTTGTAAGAGCTGCAGCTGACAACTTGTTGAGCCCCATTTATCTGATTTGCTTATTAACTGCTTCAGTACTGGCAGGCTGAAGAATCTGGCATATTGGTCCTGAGTGCCATGGAATGGCACCACTTTTACACAAAGTAGGTAAATTATAAAGAGGAGACAGGGAAATTCAATATTCCTTTGCATTTACACTTTCTTTAATGTTTTAACTGTCAAATCCACAGGCAATGATGTCCAGATTCAATTCAGGGCTCATGTCAGATTCTGAGTGCACTGTGTCAGACTTCAAGTGCGGTCCTGCTTTAGTGGGGAGTTGGACTAGATGTTCTCTAGAGGTCCCTTCCAACTCTGACAGTTCTGTGATTCTGTGAAATTACCTGGAGCTGCCTGCCTTTTGGCATGCTAATGCAGGTAGTCCACATATCCATTTCCTAAAACCACAAGGATTTCCTAAAACCACCAAGGATTTCCCTGTCTGCATCTTCTGCGTGGTGTCTCTGTTCAGCCTAGGCCTCCCCCAGGCTCATCCACCCTGCCATGCTTCCCCACTTTGCTGCTTTTCATCATAGTTTTTACTCGTGGCCATGTCCTGGCTGATGCTTTAAAATTGCAGTTGGCTCTTTAATGTTAACTGAGTTACCAGGTAGGCAGTGACTCCAGCTATGGTGATGATATTGTTTCAAACTTTCTCCAACTAATGAGTCATTAAAAGTAATAATAAAGGGGTTTGTTGGGGCCACATGTCCCTTGGAAACACTTGGTCCATGCTAATTACGGTGGATTAGCAAAGAGCTCAGACTGCTGAGTGTGTGGGAGGGGGTACAGAGGACAGTAATGGTGAGAGGACTTGAACATAGTTGCAGGAAATGTTAATTATACAGCTTGTTCACGTTAACTTTCCCCTCCCATTGAAACAAAAGCTCATTTTGAAGACACTTGTAGAAGTTGCTCTTTATGAATCAAACTCCCTTATGTCTCAATAACTCGTAACATGCCAGAAATGTAAAACTGCAGTAGAATAAACAAAGAGCTCATCTGTGCACAGTTGTTTTCATCTCAATTAAAGCTGGAAATGAGATTTTGCATGATTGTGGAGCCAAGTTAGGGCCAGTGCACAGCTTTGCTTTGTGGACCTAATCCAGATTCAGCAGAGGACATGGGAGATTTTTCCACTGACTTCCATAACCTTTGGACCACTTACTGATTTGCTGTCATTCCTGAGGGGCCATAAACTGCCTTACAGACAAACAATGCACTTCATCAAGGAACTGAAAGGCCCTGCTCTACAGTTATCAGAATGTGCAAGTACATCTGTGTCTGTCCTCTTTGAGTTTCTAGGATTTTCAAACCCAGGTCATTGACAGAAGCTCAGGACCTTAGGCTCATGTTTCAGCCTCCAAATTATTCTGTTTTCTGTTCATGGACATGTCAGGCCAGCATCGGGACCGATACTGATGCTTCTCTGAATGGATATCTGTGTCTTTTCATTTAAACTGGATACTGGCCTACACAACCTGGAAATGGAACTTTCACATGTGACCCCATCCCTGTCCAGGAATCCCTGAGAGCGTTTCTGTCATTCTCCAGAGACCTTTTGCTTTAAGTAATTGAAATGGATCAGAGCTCTCCCACTATCTGCTTTCATTGTGCCTCTCCCAGCCAGGCAAGTGAAGTTTCAGCAACTCCAAAATGAAGCAAGGTTTAAAAACTGCACATATAATCATAATGATATGATAAATCTGCTTTACTGTAAAGTGCTGTCAGCTCAAGCTTGGCTTTAAAAAAACCCAACAAACTAAAATACCCAACAGAATTATTCAAAACCAATAGAAATAATTCCTTTAAAAATATAGTAGTGATAGCCTTGCTTTTAAGTCATGACTGACCCTGGCAGAACTTAGCATCTCTGAAAGTACTGAAGCACTCAGAACCTAAAATACAGAACATGGAAAATTAGACTTGGATAAAATCAGTTCTGATAGCTTTTCACTGGCCACACTGAGAAGAGAGCATACTCTTTCCTTTTCAGTAAGAGATAGATAGATAGATAGATAGATAGATAGATAGATAGATAGATAGATAGATAATAATAGATAATAAAGTGCACTGAGGTTACATGTGTACATGTGCTGACCACCAGCATGCAAGATTGTGGCCAGAAAAACACCTTTTGATGACAATTAATTTATCTGTCTTTATCTATCTATCTATCTATCTATTAGCTTGGGCTGGTTTTATGTTTTTCAGTATGTTTTTACAGTATGTTTGCACAACCAGTAAGGACACCCAGAGTTGACAACTAATCTTTATTGAATCATTCATATCAAATGAACACTTTTAGGAGTCTGGCCATGGAGAGTAAAAGCATTCCTTTGAGAGGAGAGATAGCAGAAATCCTTATTGGAAGCTTGGTTTATATTTAAATGTCTGAGGAGAAAGCAGGATTTCAAGTGACAGGACTGAAATGTGGACACATCAAAGGTGGGGGTCCTAGCACAGGGGTAGGCAGTCAGGTTCACAGTTGCAGTGGAGATGCTCTGGGGTGCATTAACCCTTCACACTGTGCAGCCTCTTAGATGAGAAGGGGTTCTGTATGCCAGGTCTCAGTCAAACTATGGAGTCAGTCATCTGTTCTGTTCCAGCTGGAAAAGTTCCTATCTCTGTTTAGTGCTTACTTTCTGGTCAGATGGTAGTGTACAAGGGTTCAGGTCTCAGTAATGCATAATTTGGAATTGAAAACCTCTTCAATTTAATTTTGAAAGAATTGGCACATGTTCTTTTTTTCTTCCTCTATTAATTTCCTGATTTCACTGACATGAGAGGAAACCATATAATTATTCCACTTAAGTAGCATCAGAACAGATATTTAAGACCCTGTTTTAGTCATCTGGGAGCAGAAAATAGGACACACACAGTGGGACTATGATGGGGTCTTGGCCCATAGGGAAATGAGCACTCTTAACTTTCTAAAGTGAGGGAGTTGAAGACTCTCAGTACTTGCCTGTCCCATTCTACTCGATCCTTTAGTTCCTTTAAGCACGTGACAAAGCCATTAACTTAAATGGGAACATTAATGCACTGAAAAATAGGTGCGGAGGTAAGTAGCAGGAAGCCTAAAGGGAGTGAACAGAATGTTTTAGTGATCTGGCAGTTTACTTCACCAAATGCGAACAATACACAACTATTCTCTCATTCCTCTGTTTCGCTCTCCCATGCTGATCTCTTTCCTGGGTGCTGACGTTTCTCTTCTACCCTGTCTTTGCTAACATTTGCTACAAAATCAAGCAGCAAGCTGCCTTGGTTACAGGTGGAGGAATCCTGAAAGTCACAGGGCCTTGCATCATCTGGGCTGTCAGAATTCCAGTGCCTTTTTCCAGGGTGCTGACGTTTCTCATGGTATGGGTCTCTTAGGCCTACCTCAGCATTCCAGCCTCTCTGGCGGGTACGCTGGTGCTTGTAGGTCAGGGACCTTCTGCCTGGATGCTGCCGTTTGGATAACTCGTTCAAGTAGGTTAGCTGTGCACTAGGGATGTCAGTGTTCTGATCTGGCTGTGACCTTCTGCCAGGATGCTGTTGCTTTCTCAGCTCCAGATAGCTGCTAAGGTCATCCTCTATCTCTCTTTTTCCTGGGTGCTGCCTCTTCTGAATGTCTCCGTAAGATTTGTCTTCCTCAAAATCTTTTTTTCCAGGATGCTGTCTCTTCTCCAGGTCACTTAGGTACTTTTTTCCAGGGTGTTGTCTTTTGGAAAACCATTCTGGCAGATTTGATTCTGTCCAAGGAAAAGAATAGTGTTAATAATCCCCCATAATCCTCACTAAGAAAGATTAAATGGGAATTTGTGGAGTTCTCTGGTGCAGGATTACAATTTGTTGCTCATTATTCCCACGTAATTGCAGTTAACTCTATAATCTGGATGGCACCTCTCAAAGCAGTTTTGGCACATTTTTAGTGAGGATGGATTGATACATTAGGAGCTGGCTGCAGGCAAATGAGAAGACATCCAATGACAAAGCCTGATGAATTGATTCTGGTAAATGTGTCAGACTCAGGAAAAGGAAGGTGAGTAAAAGATGCTGAGCAGCTGTGAGAAATCAGCTGCAGAAGCTGGGTACAGGGAAGAGCTGCACATCAGCTTGAGACAGGGAAAGGACAGGGCTGAGACACAAGTAGAAGCAGAGATGTGGACATTTGAAAGCCAGCTCAGTATTTCCAGCAACCAGCCATAACTCTGTTAGTATCTCTTACTTGTTCTTAAGCTCTTTCTAATATTTCAAGTCTTGAATCGACATGACCAGCTCTCACCATTTATGAGAAGAGGAGGAAGTCTCACTCTGTGGGCACTTGGGGCCAGCTCCTCTTTCCACTCTGCAAGGGCTCTGTGCTCCTGGCTGGTGGCAGGCACCTGTGTTCTGCTTCTTCAGTCCCCAGGTCTGATTTGCTCCCACTGCTGTGACTAGTGAGAGTATAGCTGCTGCAGGCCAGGAGGTGGGGGACTATAGAGCAGGCTCTGCCTTCCCAGCCACAGAAAAGCCCACCTCTGGTGGGCTGGAGAAACCAGTGGATTGAGGTAGCAGGGGAATGGCAGCAGTCCCTCCTCCAGTTAACATATGAGGTACAGTGTCCAGAACTGGAGAATGTCCTCCATGCATCCTTTTAGAGCTTCCCTAGGGAAGTACTAGCCAGACAAGCAAATTTTCTGTGACAGGCTTCTACCTTCTTACTGTGCAGCAGCTGCTCGGTTATGGTCCAACATTGCCTAAGTGGGGAGATCTTGGAGAAACAAGCACCTTTGGAGAACTCTGTGTTGATGTATTGCAGCAGACCTCCTATCCTTCCCCTCCCCTTAGTTAGGATAATTAATCTGTATATTAGAACCTGGGAACTATACATTGGATCTCATTATCTCAGCCAAGTACTATGACAACATAACCAAATGGATGTCCCTAGTGTTTTATATTTACCCTTATTAATCTCTTCTTCCTTTTCAGATTTCTTGAGGACAGACTGAAGAAGGAGGCTTTCAGATGTCTGCAGGATGTCATCCAGGGGACCTCTTCCCATGTTCTCACTTCTCTCTGGGAGGGGCTGCCCACCATTGAGGCAAACACCACACAAGGTCAGGCAGAGGAGTAGCAGTGGCAGCTGGAGAGGTGACATTGTGGGACAGGGGTTCCTGCAGCTTCAATGAGAGAGAGAGAGAGAAAGAGAGAGAGAGAGAGAGCAACAGGGAAGGAGGATGGAGCAAACAAACCTAGCAATAATGGCAATATTTCCAGACACTGAAAAAGAAATATGGCACTTCTATAGAGATTGAAGTCTCTTATGAGGGTCCTTCCTATTTTCTGCTCAGTTTATTTTATATTCTCAAAGAATCTGTAAATTATTCATAATGAAAACCAGGCACCTCTTCATTTTTCTGGGAGAATAAATATTAACATTTCAAACACTTAACTTCCTGATGTTAATAGTTCTGAAAGCCAGTGATTTTACTTTGCCTTCTGCCAAGAGGCAAAAATAATTTCTCTTTTGAACTTTATGTTACCTATTTTCCCACAGGGTGTACACACACACATACCTGCACTAACAATCTCCACCAGGCAATTCTCTTTGTTAAGGGTTCATTTTAAAATAGTACTGGGATTTGCAGCACTTTCATTCCACCTTTGCTTAAAACCCAACTTTAATACTCCATTAGTTTTTTAGTATCTGTTTCTATACATTTCAAATGCCTGCATGTCTGTGTATGTCAGTACAGCAAGACAGGTAAACTCTGTTGGTCAGAGAGATTTCTTGCATTGGGTAAGCACCTCATATTTTTTTAAGAGACATAATAGTAATAATCATGTTCTCTGATACCTCTTGCCCAGATACTAAATGTTTTTCTATTCCTTCTAGCTAGAACAGGAATTCCTAATACACTTATCACGGATTTATTTTTCAGTAAGCAGAGCTCCTTCAGTAGAATGGAATACATCTTTAATAGTAGTATAGCAGCCATTCATCTTAATTTATATCTTCAGAACATAAAATAAATGCAAAATTTTACAAAGTTAGAGAGAATAAGTATATTACCTCTTTTATTGGCAGGTTTCTGTCACCTCTGATGAAGTCCTTGGACAGCAGCTCTAAGAATATCACACTGGCTGTTTGGCTCAGAGCAATCTTTAGAAGAAAAGTTAAAATCAGCTAAAAAGGAAAGTATTTGGTAAATTACCTGCTTTGTAGTTTCAGATTTTTGCTTGATGCATCAGCCAAGAGATTGTCTAGTCCCTTAAAGCTGTTTGCACATCTAAGTTTCAAAGTTGCCCTTTTCCTGCGACAGACACAGAGTATCCAACAGAACTGTTGCCGAGTTCTCACTGGGTGGCTGGTGTTCTTATAGGGACTGCCTCTGGACCTGCATGCTAATAGCTGTGAGGTAATGTAGGTGATGTGTGGCTCCCTTCCTTTTCTACCAGTGCTTGAGATCTGCATTCTGAATGCATTTTAAAACTGATGGTTATTTGCTGACCTCTGTATATTCATGCTCAACTTCCAGAAATTGTTGTTTTTCCGTCATTTAAAGACATTATGTTGAATTTTATGTAACGTAGCATACAGAAAAGGAAGTTTTTCTCTGCTTAAAGCCAAGCTTGTATATCCTCTATTAAGCAAGCACTGTGGAGTAAAGGCAGAGAGGCAGGTAATTTATTAAGCTGTGGAAGAAAAACAATGAAAAAATGTACTGGGTTATATTTAAGTAAGTTTATACATGGGTTGTTATTCTGAATCACACTATGCAGTTTTTGGCTTACAATTTCATATTTTCTTGGCATGGACTTCCATAAACAGTACATTGGAGTATGGGGTGCATAGCCTGAGATATTAAAACACAGTTATGTTGCTGCCATGTGCTTCAAAAAGCATTATAGTATTCTAACTAGAAATAAGACTCCCTCTCTTTAACCTGTCTTTCTACTTGAGCTGGAATTTTAGCAGCTCTCTAGGGTGCTGTGCCACTGTCTGAGGCTGAAGGCATTTCAGTGATGCTCTTAAAAGCACTGCACTTAAAACTGGATTAGTTATGCTTATAAGGAATGTGGATCCTCATGTGGCCTGTAAAATTTCTTAAGACAAAGGGCATCTCTTCTCTGAACAGGTGTGGAAATACCTGCTAAAACTAAAGAGAAGTGAAGTTAGTTGTTCTCTAGCAATGTGACTTGTTACCCATCAAAATAAATTTAAAAAAATTGTCATCTTACAGAGCTTTTTCCCCCACCCTGTTCAGCTTTACATGATGGATCAGAAAACACACATGAAAAATCTCGGTTTCAGTTCTTTAGGAAATGAAAGCTTCTTTTGGGTGACTTCAGTGGAATGCAGACATTACCTCAGCCTTAATCCATGAGAGTGTGGTTATCTCCTGGATTTTGACTTATATTGACTACCAAATGTATTGGTAGTCGCAAATAGATGTGTTTTTTTGATATTAATTACCATGATGTAATTTGAGAAGAGTCTAGGATGTCAGTGCACTTGTTCCAGATCTGTAGTGAAGACAGAGCTTGGGGCCTACAGCATTTGTAACAATTATATTTAAAATGGAATATATGTTCCTTCTTGTTTGGATTTCTAAGGGAGTTTGAGACATCATGCACTTAATGTGCAGAGCACATCTGTGGCTTTGTGAAGATGCTGTCTTTGTCAGTCTAAGGCCATGAAAGTATCACTTTCCTGAGCACGTCTCCAGATGAAAGATCTGTGAGGCAACTAAATTCAAAGATGAACAGGCAATTTACAATAACAGGCCAGTAAAGAATGACAGGACAACTATAGTCCCTCATCCAAAGCAAAGATCCCTGTGAAGACAGTTCCGATGTATTTTTAGCTTTAAGCAATGCAGTAGGGAACAGCTAAGAGTTTTATATTAAAAATAGCCTTCCATATGAATGTATTTCATCTTAGCACTGAGCCATTGAGTCAGATTTCACTTGTGATGCAGCAGTTGACATATCAATTTTCTCAGTTATCTAGAAATGATAGAATTGATGTCAGTTATTCGGGGCAACAGGATAGCTCAGACTCATGCTTTGGAACTTTGTATGACTGCAGTTTAATAAATCTGCCACTTCCAATGCGAAAGTCCTCATAATACATAATTATGAGCTGGAAATAATTCTCAGCATGTAGTCCTCTCTCCAGTTTGAATTAATCCAGACAGCATAGCAGGCTTGCACATGTGGCTGCAGCTTAGATCCAACAGGAGCTGCTCCATGTAGGAGCCTCTGGCTGGCTCGGGCAGGTGCAGCGACGGCCACGTGCTTGAGGCCACACTGCTGTCAATGCCCCGTCTGTCCTCATCCTGGGGTGCTTTCTTCTTAAGACTATCCAACCATCACAAACCAAACTCTGTAATGAAGGAAGATTAAGAAGCTGTTCAGAATTACTGAAGCCTTCAACCACATGATGAAAACATCCTTTTTAAAAAATGTATTGAGAAGGCATGCCTGGCTTAAGCAGCTTATCTAGAAAGCCTTGTAGGGAGCTAGCAACAGACTTCTTAACAACTTCACTGCTCTGTTTCACTTTTCTAAAGACGTGTTTTAAAATACAATTCCAATTCCATCACTGCTTCCTTTGATTTATAGGTCAATATACTCATTTTTTAAACTCAGGTGTCATACCATAAGAGATCTTCAGGAGTTACTACACCCAGGAAATGCCAAGCAGCTAGTGTGAAGTAAATGAAACTACAAAGCACCCAGCAATGAACATCTATGTTCTGAGACTGCAATGCAGTTTTCATGAAGAGTGCTTAGAAATATTACAAAGGAAGTACTGAAACAAGTACAAAGAGTGTCTTGGGCCTGCATGCCTGGCTACAGCAACAACCTGATTTCAGATTCACAAACAAGGAATGGGTGATCTCGAAAAAAAGTTGGGGGGGTTTGGTTTTTTTGGCTAGATGGACTTCTGGATCACTAGCATTTGATCAGAACAGGAGTAGTAGGTCCAAGTTGGCTCTAGACATTGTAGGTGAGTTCCTGGTTACTGGTACAGGTATTCTACATGGCATAAAAATGCATGCAAATCCCTCATTTTATTAGGTAGGGGCTAGGAATTCCCTTTCTCTTAGGAATACCCTCTATGCCAAAATGAATAGGAGTACAGTCCAATGCTAGGTCATAAATCCTGCACTGTTTCCTACACTATTCAGGGATTCGTTTCTCAAAGGAGACAACTCAAAGTGGAGGTTTTCTGAGTGTTTTGGATCCAAAAGTTATGCTCTGTAGAATTCTACAGGGTGAGATTTGGCTTGTATTCTCATTCATTTTATAATCATAATTTCATAAAAGAAGTTATTTTATCCATTGACAGAAACTGAAAGTAAGCCTTATTCAAGGAAGCACATGAAGGGAGCTTAGCATGTTTTCATTGTTATTAAAATCTGCTTCTGAACACCCTTGGGTTGAGGACATCATGTAGAGACCGGGATGAAATCCTGTTCCCGCTACATCCCCCCGCAGGGCTCCTCAGTAGGTACAAAGTTATATCCACAGTGCAGTGGCCAGGATTTCAAGCCGAGTATCTGGCCCTTTGCTCAGACTTATTTTTGGCTTATTTAGACTGATTTTGCAGAGCTTTAATGCTTTGTTTAAAGAAAGAATGGTAAATTTAAGCACCTCAGAGGGTCTTCCATTTTGTGAACATGTCCTTTTCCTATTTCACAGCTAGAAAACTGTATCTTTTTAACATTATATCTTTTGTTTTAGAATGCTCTATTTCCTTTTTTTCACCACATTTTTTCTGTTTCATTTTCCCTACAGGTGACTTTTCTATTTAAAGGATTTCTGGAGGTTTATTTTCTAAGTGGTAATATCCTTCCTTCCCACTCACTGCACAATTACTCATGACACTGTGAGGTGAATTCATGGGTAGGAGGGAGATTATTTTCTCAAACTCCAGAACCATCTTCCAAGCTGTGTTTTCTGTCTGTCACAAACCCACTGACAGCTCAGACCTGCCCTTTCTCTGCTTGTGTTGAGTCCTTGTCTAGCTCAATGTCAGTTTGTAACAATTGGGCCTGTCACTGAGGGCACAATTGTTGGTTCCTAAAAAGATCTTGAAGGTGAATGATGAGAAAACCTGCTGCTAACCCAGGTCTGATCTCTGTTTTAAAGAACATAAACACTCATTTTTTTGTGCAGTCCATCAACTAGGACAGCCTGGAGTTGGACAGAAAGTTCTCCTTGGCAGATTTTGGCATCTTCCTTGGCACACCTTGCTCTAGTCACTGTCAGAGATGGGTAACTGAAGTACATTGGTCTTCTTTGGTATAGTCATCCTTTAGGAATCCTACAGTGTAGACGTAGTTATGGAAACTGCTCTTCTTTTAGGGACCTGTAGGATAAAAAAACTGTGAAATTGATGTGCTGCCTGCCATTGCATTTGTTACCATTTTCACTGGGAGGTGTTGATGGATTAAGTGGTTTGCACTAGGTTTGCTCTGCATTACAGAGCTGTAGTTGCAGAATCAGGAAGTAAGACCAGAATCTATTCACTTTGATTCACTTAGCATTCCCTTAATAAAACAGTGTGGTTTTTTGGTAGTACATCACAAGAGACACATTTTTCTCCTTTAGAAAGTTGCCTACAGGACATTACTTCTGTGTACAAGGCTGAGAGAAATCTCCCCACTGGCTACTTAAAGCATCCCATTAGTTTTTAGTAAGTGTACAATGTCACTAGGACTGTAGTTTCTAACTCCTCGTATCTTTAAACAGTTTTATCCTCTTGATGATTTACTGAATTGTGTTTATTGTGATGACTGCAAACCTAAGCTGTTGTGTCTGATCCTCCTCTTGTTAACTGTTATAAATTGGGAATGACTTGTTTGCTAACAGAAATGAGAAGCAAATCAGCTCTTTTGTTTTCTCTGGAAGATGAAAAGCACAGCTTACTTATGTTACTCCTCCTATGGTAGTCCTTGAATTGAACTAATCAGGGAGAAAATTATGGAGATGGGTATCAGTAATAGGTGGGCAACTCTATCCTGTGTGATCCTTTTAAAATACAGTTTCTCATGCATCAGGGTATGTCATTTTCCCTAC
>NW_009954216.1:2639309-2653440 GCF_000747805.2 Chaetura pelagica | reverse complement strand
CCCTACAAGGAGGACCTGCTGTATTTTTGTGAGAGGTGTATTTCCTGCTTCTCTTCCTCTTGATTTGAATAATCAAAAATTCCAGAAATGGCAAAACCTTTTGCTCTAACTGTACGACCCAGAGTTTTATAGTTTTGCAAACACAGAAGTGTTGAAGCTTAAGCTTTTGGATTCCTTTAAACTAATAAAAAATCCTTTGAGGAAATGTAATATAGAGAGAGATTAGGTCTTCTGTTTTGAGTAATGAATAGGACAAGTATTGAATGAGATGAGAACATTAATTTCTGCGCAGAGAAGCTCTTAATAGAATTACTGAGTAAATTCCACATGGAATGCCCACAGCTCCCCTCACCAATTTAAGTCCGTAAAGGCCAGAGAAGGCTATTGCATTAGACAGACGGGGGAGTATCCCACATAGCAGGAAACTGTTGCCAAAAAGAGCAGAAATAACATGTTGCTTATATCAGCTAAATTGTTTTATAGTTTCATGAGGAAGCAAAACCAAAGCATTTTTACATTAATCCCACATACTGGTTTACTGACAATTTTCAATATTAAACAGCATATTATGGAGTCAGAACTTGGCAGGCTTAATTGTATACTTAAGAGTCAGTCTAACTCACAGTTTGTTCTTTCTGGCATGGTGGCAGTTTAGAATTAAAGATCTCAATGGATTCACTGTAATGTTTCTTTATTTTGTAATTATCTCTGCAATGTTTATGCAGGGTCATTTCTATAGTTTTCTAGTTAAGAGAACCCTGTGATTTGGGAAGAAAGTGGCTATCTTCAGAAAGAGTATAATTGTGCCTTGTCTCTTGTTTCAGGCACAGCCCAGGATCTTTCAAACCTAATAACGTTACTTCATTAAACAAGCAAGACCCTATTCAGCCCAGGTGCCCAGCTTATTGTTTTTTTACAGCTACTAACAACAGCACTCAGGAGATTCTTGTTCACTTCCAATAGGGAATTAGTCATTGGACAAAGCAAATTTAAGGCTCAGTATACCTGGCCAAAGTACTGTTTTTAAGCTGGAGTGAGTTTCATGTAGGAAGAAGACATTCAGGGAAATTTGATTTGGAATGATTGAAAGGGTGGACATCCAACTTCCTTTGAAGCTGTAAGTCTGAGTCTTGCTGTCAGGGAGCTTGCAAAGTTAGTTGGAGGTTTATAAATAGGAGATCACTACTTCCCATAGCAATTAGAAGAGTGGCATGCTAATTGGTTTCCTCTGTTTCTTTACACTTGCTGCTAACACATCCTAATTGGGATAAAGAAGTCATAATTTGGTGTGAAAGGGAGCAAATCTGTGAGAGGAGAGTTGACAAGAGATTTTGTGTTGGACCCAAAGTATCTGAATGTGCTGGCTTGTTTTTAAAGTCTCCAATCCTCAGCTTGCAGTTAGTTCTCCTGTAAAGTTCACTGGGAGCAATCAGCATGGAGCGTAGTTGAAAATCCCACCTGCCAGTCCTTGGTTGCTCAGATGTCAAAGGTACAAGGCTCAGGAGCTCTTGAAGGCTTGACATACATAATTCATGTCCAGTGGCTGGGGCTCAGAGACCACAGTGGGAGCACAAATAAAATTGAGTAAAAGCAGAATGAAAAGTTCCAGAACTGATCCTTGTGGCTGACTATACAACAGTTTCTCTTGAAACTCAGACATGTCTATAGCAGCATTTAAAATTAAAGAATTTTATTTCTTATTGTTACTTTCAGTTGCTGTAAAATACAGCTGTATATTTGTATAAATTATTCAGCAAAGTGAGCTGAAGCCTTGCTTTAAGGGTGTAGTATACATGTGATTTGCTTTCAAGGAGCCAGAACCAGAGGCAAGGCCGTCAGCAAAGCAGCTACATTTGTAACCACCTGTACACAACAGCGAAAAGCAGCTGTTCTTGATGGAGGTGCAACCTGGAATCAGGTGTAGAGAGGAATACTGAACAGAGAACTGGTGTTACTAACAAAGTTAATTTCAGGTAGCAGTCATATCAGCTGGTCTGGTTGAAATAGATAAATTAGTTCATGTGCTGTTCCCTCAGTTGTTTCTGTGTGCAGGCATACGTGTTATGTGTGTGGTTTTTACTAACTAACTTATTTTCTTGAGTTTTTTTCTAGTGGCTTTATTGTTCTTAGTAGTTGCTAAGTTATTTGTTTAGCTAATTTTTTGAGGGCTTAAGTTTCCTCACCATGGCTACACTTCCTACAGTAAGAGTAGTCATTTTATCTCTTAGGCTACTGGTTTTTAAGAGTCGTGGAGCACAGCAACAGTGAAGATCAGAACCCCATTGTGGGTAAGTACTATACAGAGTAAAACTGAAAGTTGTCCATCCCAAGAGAGTGAGAGTAAAGTGTGGTTGTATTTAAATACACCTACATGTGCCTACACCTGTCATACATATGTACACAGACCAATAGGTATGTGAAATGGTTGAGTGAGAAGATGGAATAATCATGTCAGTCATGTTGGGCATAAGTATTGAGATTTCAAGAGTTTTGGTAGCTGTAGCTCATAATTAAGCTAATCAGAGCTAGGTTACAGTTGATTTGTAAGCTTTGCTTTGGCGTTCCAAAAAGGCTTGCAAGAAAGGAGACAGTAATTTTATCCTGGTAGGGATTTCTCCTCCATTGTAAGGATGGGCTTACAAGAAAGCTGGTCCAGCAGGATGAAAACAACTGCAGTTCTTGCTCTTTGTTTCCAGCATGGACCATTATGTGAGGGTCTTAGCAAACAGTAGTGATACAGTTTACAGTTTCTGGTACTGTCCATTAGTCCTGCTGTGTCTGCAAAGCATGTGCAAAGAGAATAGTTAAGGGCTTTTTATTTCTATCACTTGCTCCTATTACTAATGCCACCAGTGAAACTGAAAGCTGTTCCTTAAAATCCAAAATCCTTCACTATATCAAAGGTATGGATTAGTGGTTAGAAATCAACTGGGAAGTGCTACAGCTTGTACTTGGCTAACCACAGAAGCCACCAGAGATCTAATACAGTGTTGAGGTGTGCACATTGCATTGAGCACAACAGGTCAGTGAGTCCCTTCTTTGGAGGGTTGAGTGAATTACCTGGTTAATATGAGGGAAGTTCATAGAGTACTCAGCTTAGAACTGTTCCCCTGCCCAGCATTCATAGTCATTTAGATGAAGTTGGATGCACAACAGAGAGACATGGAAGAGGAGGAAGAAGATCCCCACAACCAGTTATTCAGGTAACATGATTTTCATATTATACTATTAGCTGCATAGCAATAAAGACCTTTATGTAATTTGCATCTTTATAACTTTTAGTCATTGTAATAACAATAGACTTTTCCAGTGGTGCTTAATGGGTTTGTTTACAAGAAAACAGCATGAACTAAGAATCATTGGGTATTCAGCTGCCTTTTGGGGGCAGAGATTATAATTAAAGCTGTTCTGTAGGCCAAATATTGGCTGTCATGCCTTGTGGGACTATAAAGGCACATACCTGACCAGTGAGGTGTACTCCAAAATGCTAGGAGTAGCACTGGCTTTTAGAAATGGCTTCTGGGATCTTCTCCTGGCTTCCTCTTGACCTCTGCCCAGCTGGCACACTCTGTGCATCCCAAGGGAAGCTGTGTGAATGAACACAAAGCACTGGAGTAGAAGTTCCTTGAGTTGTTTGGTACCTGCTTCTGTTGAGGAGGCTGTGAGGCACAAAGTATTCTGTCGCTCCCTTTCCCTGGGCCTTTTCAGCTGAGCCCAATACATTTAAAAGCAGTTAGCGAATGGTTTACAGATGCAAACTACAGTGACTGGTGTATTTTTATAAGCACCAAGCTGGGAGACCACATAGTCATTTGGTTAGAATGGGGTCTCGGAACTGGGACAGCTGTGTTCTATTTCTGTTTCTCCTGTTGAATTGCTCTGTGACTCTTAGTGGTGCAGTAAGGCAGAAATCCGACTATAGTTAAAATCAGACTTTTAATAGGTGGTAACTGAAATTAGGTAGACCCTTAAATACCTGAGTTTTGTGTTCCCTGTCCACAAATAAGTGATAGTGACACAATACAGTGACTTCTGATGCTTGTGACATGCTTTGAAAATCTCGGGTGGTGATGAGAGAGGTCAAAAGGGTTGTTATTGGCTGGTGTGTGGTTTCTTAGGAAGCAAGTATAATTCACCAAGCCCAGTGGGCCTGATAGGCGAATATAAGACAAGAAAATGGTAAATAGAAAAGCTGTGATTCACTGGACTCCAGTGAAGTTTTGGTGTGACTGTTTGTGATACTAACTTTTCCTGGCCCGTAAACAATGATGTGACATTATGTTAAATGAGCATTTTCACAGGATTCTTTCTACAAACCACTGAAGACTTTATTAAACAGTTTTCTCTTCAAGATTTTTCTTGTCTATATCTGCTGTCAGATTTGAAATGTTCTACCTAGGCACCTAAATGTTATGATGGAATTCTAGAATGCGCTTATGGCATGGGGTGATGGTCATGGTGTCCTTGAATGCAGAGATAGCTGTGATGCATCAGGCATTTTCAGCCTGTGCAGACACTGCAGGGTTTGGAATTACTTCAAAGGAATGAGTAAAAGGTCATTAATAAATGCAATCTTTCTGTGAGATTTGCCCTGTGATGATCTGTAGGTCACCTAGAAAATGCTTATAGATATAGAAACTATAAAAGAAGTAAAGCAACTAGAAAAAGCAAAAATATATTTTTGAAAGTACTTCTTAGGCCTTCATTTCCATTATTCTGATTCAAAGGCCACAATGGAAGAAATGGAGTTAAATCTTTCATAACATTACATTTTTGTAGATATTATTAAAAAATGTCACCCAACATTTTGACATTTGAAATGGCTCATCAAGAGCAAGAAGCTGATTGATAGACTGTTTTAGAAATACTTTCTGGAATATTTCAGCAATAAGTGGTGATTATTTCTGAGCTTCTGCTGCTCATGTTGAGTAAGTGAAGCTCAAGTCTTTTTGCATGGAGAAATTATGGAAGTGCCAAGGAATACCTGATAAACAGGTAGTGCCGTTGATCAGTAGCTGTATTTTATAGACACAATACCTTTGTCCTTTCAAAAACAAATGATCTCTATGCCAACCCTGGAGTAAATCTTATTGACCTTTTACAGCTACTTGTGCTTTTATTGAAAAACAGTAACTCCATCTTCATTAGAATAATTTTCAGTACTATGCAGGGCCAAGTACTGAGCAAAGGAGCTGTATAAACACCTCCTTTTGTAGCCAGAAGAAGGTATGTAGCAGTTTTCTTCACTTGAGGGTATGCAGCATTGGTCAATACTGAAGAGCACTGCTCCCTTGAGACTAAGTTCATGATACCCACTTTTGGGAGCATGTTACCTAGTTCAGGTGGAAATGGGTTGTATTGAGTTCTTCATATCTCCAGCTGAAGCTTGCTTCTACTGATGATGGTTCTGCTGCTCTTCAGCATGATTCTGTCCCCTGGTCTTGGGGACATATGCCTTTATCACCTCTCTGATAGGCAGGAGTAACTCTTACCTGGCTAAGCACCAGATACTGGGAGAATTCTGCTGAATAGAGCTCTGTACATCCTCATAATTTCTGCCTGTAAGCACATCACTCCAGGTTTGGGGTCTGCAAGGTTTTCAAATAGTAAAAGGATTGTCTAAGGCTCCTGGGTAAAGGCTGGTTTGACACCTTGTGTGGATTTAAGAACAGAGGTGGTTGTGCGGAGAGCTGCTTAAAGGCATTTACATGTTGCATTTCTGCCTTGTGTCTGTGGTGTGAGGTGGGTCCCTAACTTAGAAATGTATGTAGGAGTGCCAGGAAAAAGTTTAATTCTTCACTGAAAGTACTAGACCCCCCCCAGAGTTGATGACATTAATAAGATCCCATCTCAGTCTTCTCCAGACAAAACAGCCCCAGGTCTCTCAGCCTTTCCTCATCAGACAGATGTTCCAGGCCTTAATCATCCTCGTAACTTCTGTTGGACTCTCTCAAATAAATCCCTGTCCCTCTTGAACTGGGAGGCCCAAAACTGGACACAACACTCCAGGTGGGGTCTCAGTAGGGCTGAGTAGAGGGAGAGGAAAACCTTCCTCTACCTGCTGGATGCACTCTACTAATGCACCCCAGGATGGCATTGGCATGAAGTAGCCACGTGTGCTGGAGTAGCCATTGTATTGGTCCCATCTGTCTTTTGGAGGCCTGACAATGTAACAGTGGCAGCCTCTGGGTGCCAGGCATGTCTGACATCTCCTGCTGGGTGTGAGAGTGGAAGCAGAGGTATAGCATGTGAATTGACTTCAGCTCTCAAAGTAGTACAGATCTGGAATAAGTCTGTGATTTTAGCAGAGTTTAGGTGCAATCTGGTGGAAACCCATGTGAAAAGATCAAGTTATATGAGTGATAATGTATCATCTTTTTTGGTATCACTAGAGGTTGCTAAATGTCTTAGGTTATTTAATGTTTTCCTGCTTCAGAAAACATGTTTAATGTCTTTGATAGCATCCATGCTTCAAAGACACCAAGATAAACAAGTGACTCATGAAGTGGCTGCCTATTATTTTTGCTGTGATATGGGGGAAGAAAAAAGTAAATTAAGTGATGTCTAGGTTTCAGCCTTCCCAAGATGTTGGCATAATTATGTTTTTCTGCCCATAAAAGTAGAAGAGGCTTTTACAGGTCTCTGCAGCTAATCTATGCAGCTATTGTGAAATGTCCATATGTGAGGATATTTTCTGGGCTGATTCTTCTCCAGGGCCCTTGCAGATGTTTCTAACTGAGCAAAGTGGGCCTAAACTTCGTCTCAATTGAGTGTCAGTTCTCCTGGTTCTTGGGAGTGTGAGAGTTTAGGCTTCAAACTCGTAAATTTTATTCTAGTAATGTTGACACAAAGCCTGTAGCCTGTCTAGCAACAGGGACACAGCACAATAAGAGTTTCTGCTTTTAGAGAGACTCACAAATCCAACTAAGGAAAAACAATCAATGACCATTTAGATGTTTCTGACTGAACAAGATGTCTTTAAATTAAGTCTCTTTGCTTTTCATACAAGACTTGGAAATAAGAACACTCTGGCTTCCTCATTTAGCCACCAACAGCAGAGAAAAAAGTTTTATTGGGTTGTTTGGCCAGGTGACAGGCCTTATACTTCCAGCAGGGTTTTTTGGCAGGGAAGCATTTTTCTTAGGATATCTGTCACAGTGAACAAGCTACCTTTTGGGGAGCATAAGAAAACTAAAATACTCAATTAGTGATCTTGTAATTAAGCAGCAGTTGATGATAATTCACAGATTATCATATTGGTTCAAGGAACTCAATAGTTTTATAACTAATTGCTGGTGCAAGGGACAGAGCACACACTGCTGAAGGCACAGAGAGGGTAGAATTGGGGCAGCCTAGTTTTAGACCAGCATCATCAACTGTGTCACTGTTAAGCATAATCAGATCTAACTGCAAGTAATCACTGAAAAAGTCTCTTTCCTCTCATACCATATTCTTTCTTTCATAAATCGCAAGGAACTGCTAAGCCCCAGTTGATTTAATTCAGCATTCTGATCAGATGGATCAAGAAGGGTCAGAACTTCTTGGCACAGCGCTAGACATTCCCAGGACAAGGACTGAAATCTTTATTCTGCCTTCATCCTGATATATTAAGGTCTCCTTCTCAGTGCACATCATTCTAGGATTGCAACAAATTGTGCCATTGATCTTATTTTCTGGAGGGCGGGGGCTATGGTTATCTGCCTGTTCAGAAAAGGTCCCCAACATTTATTTAATTACCACTTGCCAGAGAGAATTGCAGAGCCTCTGTGGCTGCTCTGTGCCCTTGCTCTTCACAGGATGCTTCCAGGTAGAACTGGAACACAACTCAATTATGTTTAACTATGACAAGGTAGTGAAGTGTGTAGTAAATATTATTGTTTCATTAGCAGCTCTGCATTTAATTTAGATATGTTTCTGCACAAATGAGAAACTGTTGCACTCTTTACTGATAGCAGGAACCCGTGCAGTTGTTTCAGTTTGTACCTCAAGACAGTTACTCTGGCCATTTGGGCCCACCTGCAAATCTCCTGAGGTAAGGAGCGGGAGACAAAGGAAACAGACCTACTGGGAGCAGATCTCAGCCTTTAGGTGTTGGTTAGCAGAAGGACTCTCTTTGGTATGGGCCACAGCAGGCAGTTTGTAACCAGACTTCTGCCTGTTTTCTCTTCCTCCTCATCCACAGACAGTGTGATGACCAAGCAAGGCCAGTGATTATTGAGCCAGGATCTTAGTGCCTGGCACAACACTTGGAGCAATCTTCATGATGGTTTTTGAGTGAACTGGCTGACTTTTAGCCTTCTCTAACGTTAGCATAGTTCCCTGGAAGTCACCAACCACACACAGGAGGACGTGGGGTGGAAATGATGGCCAAGACTGCCTGACTGCCTTGTCACATGTTGCACTGTTACTGATGTGCAGTAGCCATGCTCCTGTGCCTGTCACTGTACCAGTATGTGTATCCCGCAGAAAATGTTATCTGTAACACTTTATACAAGCTTATTTTCTTTCCCAGAGGCATCTGTGATTCGTCTGTCTAATTTATGTCCTGGTTTACCAGGCTGTTCTTCCTCAGTCATGGCTCTTGGACACATGAAGGAAAATGTCAGTTTTGCAGTAACTTTGTTACGTGAAATCCATCACTAAGCAATGAAGCGGTACTTTCCACTTTCTTCTGCAATTGGTCAAATGCTTGTTTATTTTAGGTTTTAATTAAAAGTTCTCTTATTAGTCAACCTGTTAATGTGTACTGCTGTTGATAATTGTTGAGCAGCAGATGGTGGGCATAGGAATTCACTTGTAGGGAGATTACAAAACAATTTGCAGGGATGCCACTGGAAACCTTAGCCCCTCATAGCACACAGTTTGTCATACAGTATATCTTAGACCAGTGGTCCACCAGAGCCAGGCCCTGGCCTCCAGCACTGCACAGGATGAGCTGGTATATTTATTTACTCTGTTCAAAAACATTAATGTTTCTCAACAAAAAAGACTCACAAGAGGGAAGTGAAAACAGCTGCAGTGGTAATATATGAGAACATGCATTTCCTTCCCATTCACGAGGAGTCCTCTAGTCAACATACTTACTAAAAACTCTTCATCCCAATGCCTGTCCTCCTGCTCTTCGGCTTCCCTTGAGTATCTGTTGCAACAGATGTCTCTTGGACCATACCCAGCAGATAAGCAGACTGTGGTCCCAAAGACTGTGTGTGTTTCAAAGGTGAATGGGCTGTGCATATCCTGGCAATAGGCTTCTCTTTTCTAGTTTTATCCTTTAAGTGATGGTAGTTGTAGTGAATTAATATAGGCGAAGAAGTGACTTCTCAATGGAGATGGAAGATGTAAGTTGGGCTTTACATAGTAAAGTCTTACTCTGATAATACTTGTAAACTCACACAGTGAAATAAGAAATGGTGGAACTATCCTCTCTCCTTTTGTGGCCTGCATGTTCAGCGAGGCTTCAGTCAATTTTTTTCTGCTTGGATATATCATTATAGCTACTAGTTCTGCCCTAAAATAAAACACACACACTAGTATTAGGAATCAAAAGCTTTAAAGGTCTCTTGAACCTGCTACTCATTTGAGCCACAAAAGAGGAGCTGTGAAGTTGCTCTCATCAAAAAGTTAAATCTAATATGGAAATAAGAGCCAGAGTGATTAAGAACTGATTTGCAAAGCAAGGATTACAAACTTGTTTGTTTCCTCACACCTGCTCTCCACTTCAGTAGTACAATAAAGCAAGACGTATCTGATGCACCTTCCCCCTAATTGGATAATGCACTCAAGGGAATATGATCAACTTAGGCTTTTAAGATCACACCACCATTTGCCCAATTATACTTAATGACAACACATTGTTCCTCCAAAATGCGTCTTTATTCCTTAGGAGGTTACATTTTGTTTCAGCCTCTTACCTATTGATCCAGCAGCACCTCACAAAGAACAGACTTCTTTGTTTTCAAGTCCTGTTTGTGAGACCAGGAAAATCTTTCATGTCATCTTCTTGATGTCTGACCCAATCAGTGAGAGAAAAAGCTTGTGTGGCATATGACACATTGTAACTATGTAAAACAAAGCAGTAAACAGAAGAGTGGTTTGGGCTATAGAGATAATGGATAATGTTCCGTGTGCACAATTTCTTTGTGCACTTGCTGCTTTGATTTCATAAAGCACCTTCAGCTATGTGAATAAGAGGCCTGCACTGTGCAGCACTTGGAGTGAAGGGTAGTTCTAATCTTGGAATACAAGTAGGCAGATACTTCATTGCAGAAAAGTAGATGCTTGCTGAGCAAAGCTGCAGCATTGTGAAGCTGGAGGCATATTTACTTCACTTTTTTTGTGGGCATGGAACAGCTTGAAGACAGCTGGTAAAATGATGTACCCCAAAATGAAACGTTTGTGTCTGTCTTCTCTGAGCATTCAGGACTTCAAGTACAGGCTGATGAGTAAGAGCAGGGTTGGATTCTGTTTGCTCTCACAAATTGTCACCCTAGTTATTTTTACTAGTTGTAAGATACAATGGAAGAAATACTCTTTTACAGATGCAGAACCATTTAGTAACTTCATAGCTGTCCTGCTAGCTTCCTACCATCTTTCAGCACTTTCTAGTGGAGTTGACTTCAACCCACTGCTCTGATCTCCAGAGTAAATGCCCTTTACTGTGATGTGGTTTCATGGCTGATAGAACAGTGTCATTATTGGCCAGCACACTACTTTTGTTTTCAGTAGTTCCCCCCAGACCCTGCTATGGATTATGAGCATTCCTGTGTCACCCAAGAGTTGCCCTTCCTGTTCTTTTCCCAGCTCTGCCCATGGGATAGCTGCAACGGGTTCTGTTGACCTGAGTGATTTTATTAGGTCTCTCTTTCAGTTAAAGTTAAACTGAACACCACATCCAGCCAGTACTTACAGTCAGGTAAGTTATTTCTCAGAGCCTGTGCTGGTATAATGGAGATCAGTGTCTGGCTGAGTGGGAGTTATGGCTGCTCAGAGGGAGCTCTGGTTGGAACAGTTTTTGGAGGAGTGAGTAGCAGTTCTGACTATGCCAGGCACTCATTGATTCCTCACTAATTCATCTCAAACAGCCCAGCACACGTGCCAATTTATCAGGCTTTGAATGTACTCTGCAGTGTAGGCTGGCATGTGCAAACGTCTTAAAAGCCTTGCTTGAGTTCCTGTAGGAGCTCATGGACAGAGTGGATTGCTGTCAAACAGCAATCCCCTTCAGATTCCCTCTTTGCTACTGAGCTGATAGAAATATTTAAGTTGAAGAGTTATTTTGTTTAATGACACTTCACCTCCTGCAGTACAAATAGAAAATATAGATTTTATTGCTGCTTCTGTCTTGTAGCTGCATTTGTTTTCTTATCACATCCATGGATTTAGAACAAAAGGTCTGATGAGCCTACATTTCTCAGGATGTGGCCATTAAATAGTTAATCATACACTATTCAATTTAGTCTGTAAAATTTGCGACCTCATCATTATTGTCCTTCCTTCCAGCATTTCTCCTGGAGTGCCCCCTGTACAGGGGGCTCCTTCCTGTGAGAACGTTCAGTTTTGTTCTCACAAAGGTTCTTGCCAGTGGATTGAGCTGGGGGTGTTCATGGGCTCTGTACTTCCCTTCTCTGAGAAGCACAGCTGAGCACAATGTGCTCACCTGCTTGAATCCATTTTGTCTCCTCCACAGGCTGCATGTTCTGCCTGCATCCTCAGGAAGAGGGCAAACCTGGCAAGTTTTACGTACATTGAAAAATGGAGATATTTTTTCTCCCAGTGTAGGAGAACTGGGGGGTTAGCACTGAAAGTCAAAGAGAGAAACTCATTATGCCACAGAGTCATTCCTCCCTAGATGGCTGGCTGAGTATTGATCCCTTGTTCCTCAGTACTTAAGCCCTGTGGTTGATCATAATTATTCTGGGACATCTCATTCCAGTCACTGGATCAATAATGTCTTTCATGGCCTCCTGCTGTGTGTTCCTGTCAGGCCTGGGCACCTCTGCATCACCTGCTGCTCATCAGGAGCCCAATGAAATAATGTGCTGTGGTGTGAGAAGGCTGTCAGTCACTTCACACTCATTTCAGTCTCAGCCAGGACACGACGTGAAGCTTTGGATCTACAGGATTCATGACAAATGACAGTATTAACTTCACACTGTCCCACATGTTGAGGCTGGAAGATGTTCCCTCAATGCCACGTTAAGTCAGGCATTCTGCCTACAGGATGCTTGTCATGAAGCTGCCTTTGAGCAGGAACAGGGATAACTATCCAAGTGCCCCTTTTCATCCAGAGGCTCGAAGGAAACCTGTCAGCGAGGCCAGGGGCTCACTGTGGGATGGAGAGCCCAGAGGTGAGTGGCAACAAGGCCAGCAGGGCAGGGGCAGTTTCATTCAAAACAATCAGTTTTTGCAGCCTGTCCTTGTGCTGAGTGTTCTTGACCTTTCCACCACTGTTGCTGCAGGGTATGTTTTGCAGAAGAGCTTTGTCCTCAGTGTTCCCAGCTGCACTCTGATAATGGAAGAATCTGCAAGCCCAGCCTTGGGGGGGTTCAGGGAGCTTAAGGCATACACTTCCCTCTACTGATGTTCTTGGTGTCTGTCCTGCTTCAGCTCTTTCTGTCCTCTGAGAACAGCCCTGAATCCAAATCTGAGAGCAAACCCCACACAAATCCAAGAGCCCCTCTGCCACCAGCTAGTGTAACAAGTCTTCTATTCTCCTGAGGTCTCTACAGGATATATTTAATATCTGACCTATTAGCAGTTTTTGTATTTCTAGTGCTGATACAAAAATATTTTAATATTATGTCTTTCTGAAGTTTCAGTCACATATGCTGTGAGCCCTGAGCTATGTAGCTCATAGGGTTGTCCCAGGAAATAATGTTCTGTCCCTAGGTGAAAAACTGTTAAGAGATGGGAAACAAAAATGTGCTGGAGGTTCTGGTTTTCCCAGAGTCAAGCTTAACTCAGCCAAGGCCATGAGCAAGAAGACATCACTACATCTGAATGTAGATCCAAGGTCTGTTACAGTTCAGGGCAGTTTGAAAGCAGCAGTTTGTTTTGCACATACTTTTATCCAGTGGGTATTGTTTATGACAAGCTCAAACCCCTATTCCATCATCTGGCAGAGGCAGAATTCTAGTCCTGTTCTATGCTTTGCTCTATTACATGAACCTTTAATTATGTTTCCTTACCTGTATTCCACAGCTACACTGCACATTACACAGTGTTCAAGCCACTCTCACTCCCTTGTACTCTTTCATACAGTTAAAATGGAAGACAAGAAAAAGAAAAAAGGCAGAAAACATTCCTGTATTTTTGCATTCCTGTTTTTCCCAGCCTGATCTGTGCTTCTAGGCAGGTTGTGAATATTCGGCTTGTACAGCACAGCCAAAGCAGAGCCTACAGCCAGCAGGCTCTGGAGAATAATGTGCTCCATACTGGTTTGTTCTTCACAGTCGGTTCCCTGAACCAGCTCACGGGGCCTGAATAACCCCAAGGCCTGGAGTTCCCACTTTCAGCTGTCTTATGGATAAAAAATTCTTAGGTGTTTCAGTTGAAGTTTGTAAAGAACTTGTGAATTTTTAATAGGTTTATTGATTTCTGGCTGACCCGAATCTCTCCGTGTTCCCTGAATCCACCGCAGCACGAAATTATGACGTGAGCGAGAGCAGGGAAGGCGTTCGGGAGGCAGGAGCAGCTGCCAGCAGGAACTGCAGGCGGTGGAGCCGCCGTGGCCTTGGGCACAGACACACGCAGCCTGAAGCGGCGGTGCGGTTGGGGATGCTAATCAGGCTAATCAGCTGTGCCGAGCGGTTAATCGATTGTCACCGGTGGTGACGCGGGCGGGGGCGCTGCTGCCCCCTGGCGGTGCGCGGGGATGGAGCGGGGCCGGCTCCGCGCTGGTCCCGCCCCCGCAGGTGGAACCAGCTCGGTTCCGAGGGGAAGGGCTGACTGGGCAACGCTGCAGGGACCCGCGGGTTTGCTGCGGGGTTTAGGGACGCACACGGGACTTGTTCCGCCTGAACACGCCAGGCAGCAACACCGCAACCTCCGTGTGTTGCTCCAGGACTTTCTTGCGTGCACCGTGACAGCCGGGGAGCCCACGCTCGCGAGTGGTGCCTCTGCCGCCCGGACC
>NW_009954216.1:2631959-2638425 GCF_000747805.2 Chaetura pelagica | reverse complement strand
GGGGGAGCTGAGCCCCGTGTTCTCTGGGGGGAGCTGAGCCCCGTGTTCCCGGGGGGAGCTGAGCCCCGTGTTCCCGGGGGAGCTGAGCCCCGTGTTCCCGGGGGAGCTGAGCCCCACACCGCCCTCGCTCCCGCCCTCGCGTGTGCAGGGAGCTCTGGGAGGGACGAGCCGCGGGGTGTCCCGTGCCCGGGGCTCCGGGACGGGCAGAGACCCGGCGATGCATGAGGAGGTGAGTGAGCTCCTGCGCCAGCCCGTTGCAGTGAGAGGACTGGAGCAAGAGGTGGCACTGCTGGGTAAAAAACCTTCCGTTTGCTCGGCTCGTGCTCTTCTTGCAGCAGCTCTGCCTCACCAAGGGGAAAAAAATGTCCAGACTTTCATTCTAGTTCTCTAAAGACCACTGGGAATCAACGACAATCTATTTCTGAAGTAAGGAATTGTACTGGCATTCCCAGCAAGGCGTGGGTCAGATGAGCTGTGGGACCCGGCCGTGCTGCACTGAGCCCCTTCTTCTGAGCCTGATCTCCCTGTCTCTTGAAATTTGGGAAGCACCCTCTGCCAACCTTGGGGAGAGCTAAAGCCTAAATGGAATTGAATCTGGCCAGGGATGCAATGATAGGACAAAGGGTAATGGTTTTAAAGTAGGAAAGGGTAGATTTAGGTTGGACATTAGGAAAAAGTTCTTTAATATGCAGGTGGTGGATCCCTGAAACAGGTTGCCTGGAGAGGTGGTGGTGGGTCCCATCCCTGGAGACATTCAGGGTCAGGCTTGATGGGGCTCTGAGCAGTCTGTTCTAGTGTGAGATGTCCCTGCTTATTGTAGGGGGGTTGGACTAGATGACCTGTAGAGGTCCCTTCCAACCTAAGACATTCTGTGATTCGATGTCAAAGACAACAAGGAGGCCCTCTGTAAGTACACAGAAGACAAAAGGAAGACTAAGGAATGTGTGGGCCCATTGGTCAACAAGACAGGTCCTGGTTACACAGGCCTGGAAAAGGCTCAAGTACTGAATGCCTGATTGCCTCAGCCTTCACTAGCAAGACCAACCTGCAGGAATCCCAGGTCCCAGAGACCTGGGGGAAAGGCAGGAACAAGGAAGATGTACCTTTGGTGGAAGAGGGTCAAGTCAGGGAATACTTAAGCAAGTTGGACTATAAATCCATGGGCTCTGATGGGGTGCACCCAGGAGTGCTGAAGGAGCTGGCAGATGTTGCAAGGCCACTCTTGATAACCTTTAATTGATCATGGTGACTGAGAGTAGTGCCTGAAGGCTGGAGGGAAGCAAATGTCACTCCTGTCTACAGGAAGGGTAAGGAGGAGGGCACAGGCTGGTCAACTTCACCTTGCTCCCTGGTAAAGTGATGGAGCAGCTAATCCTGGAAACCATTTTCAGGCACCTCAAGGACAAGAAAAAAATCAGGAGTAGTCAACATGGCTTCATCAAGGGTAAGTCATACTTGACATTCTTGATAAATACCAAATACAAAAATTGTATGATGGAATGACTGGTGGAAAGGGGAGAGCAGTGGATATTGTCTACCTGGACTTCAGAAGGGGCTTTGACATTGTCTCCTGTCAGATCCTCATGGACATGCTGTAGGTGTATGGGCTGGGTAAGCAGGCAGGGATGTGTGTTGAAAATGGATGCAATGGCCAGGCCCAGAGGGTGCTAAGCAGTGTCAGGACTAGTCTAGCTGGGGTCCAGTAACCAGCAGTGTACCCTGTTTAACATCTGCATTAATGATATGGATGGTCTCCATCCTTGGAGATACTAAAAAAATCATTTGGACCAGGTCCTGGGGAGCTGGTGATGGGTGGTCCTGCTTGAGCAGGGAGTTGGACCAGGTGACCTCCAGGTGTCCCTTCCAAACTCAACCATTCTGTTACTCTGTGATATTAAGGAAATGTCTTTAATTCTAACTACTGGCTTTTGAGAAAAACAAGCTTTACATTTTACCCTTCTTAAATCGCTTCCAGTAGTGACTGTTTTGTTGGGGCACTTCTCTGTTTTAACTTCCATCTCTGTTATGCTGCAACTCATGGGACTTTCCTTCTGATTTTGTGATTTCACTGGGCTTTTGACTAACAGATAGATGCCTGGCAGGCTTTTTTTAATGATAGTAGCTGGGACTTTGTTTATCATGTGGGTATCACATGGCTCCTAAATGTTAGCCATTGCTGAACACAAGAGGAGAAATAGGATGTGAATCCTTTAAACTAATATCCCTTTGGTCTTTAATTACTTTGCCACACATACAGAACTTTTTTACGAAGTCTGATTTTTTGTTCCTTCAGTTTCTTCAAGCTTCTGTAACCCTTTCTAACTGAACAGTCAGAGTGCTGAAGTTTCTATCTTGGCAGAACTACAAGTCAGTATGGAAAGAGTCCCCAGATTTCTCATGCAGAGACTAAGCCAGGCAAAATCAGTCCTAACAACCACCTCCTCTGCATCAGCCCAGCATGTAACAGAGCAGGCAGGATACAGAGCACTTGCTGGGAAGTCCTAAAATGTTGTTATATCCATCAGCAGTTTTCCATCTCTCTCAAGTTACTTCTGTTGCGGGAATGACTGAAAGGTTCACCTGGTATCTGCAAAATACTCTGGCTTCATGCTTTTCCAGCATAAGTCTCTCCAAAAGGTGCAAAGGCAAGGGAAGCTGAAGGGTTCAGCTGGATTTTGGCTGGGGAAGATGAATATTGAAGGAAGTCATCAGAAGGGGACAGCCCTCATTTCATCATGTCTCCTAACAGAGATGCTCATCCCTTGTCCAACATATTTTTTCTCTCCAAAGGAGGGTCTTCCCATTAGGCACTTTGCTTCAGAAATCCAGCCTCTGTCTTGGTAATTTACAGGTATTAAAGCTAAGAGGTGATGAAGAAGCATTAATTGTGCACCAGAGGGTGCATGCACAGAACACCCTAGCAGAGGGTTTGCAGACCTTAAATAGGTCCCAACTAATTTAAGGGAAATAATTGAGGTAGCAGTTTTAGTTACTTAACCCATGGCGCCATAATAAGTCTTTGTGATAGAACATTCTGTAAAATGGGTTCCTAAAGACTGTTTTGTATTGCAGACCCTAAAATAGGTCCATCCAGAATTCCTAAAAGCATTTGAAATTATAAGCCCCAGAGAATCCAGGTAAGCACATGGACTAGCAGAATTCTTGCAGCTGAGTATCTGATGTTGGCATGAAAGCAAACAAAACTCCCTTTCCTGAAACTGGAGTTGCATGGGTATGAATTCGAGGTATAAAAACTAACTGCAAAATTCAATCCCAGTCAATTTTATTTCAGTTTGCCCATAGCATTTGGTGTCTGACATGTTAGACAAGTCCACTCTGTGGGTTCAGAGCCCACATCTGACTTGGAGCCCTAATTTCCTGGTGGTCTTCCCTGGGGTTCAGCACTGCCCTAAACTCTGAGCTGAGATGACTCCATGTCTATCTGAGTTGGTATTTGGGTCTTGCTGTGTCACAGCTTCCAGTGGAATGGTGTGGGAGAACTTTATCTCCTGTAATATCCAGTCTTTCCAGATGTACCTGATGAACAGGTGTCACTTTGCCTGACATCACATGTGATTTGTGGAAATCCTCTTAGCGAACTCCTGACCCCATCCTGCCTGCTGCACTCTGGGCTGGTGGCCTGCTTTTCAGCCCTGCAAAGTGCCTCTTTTTTTCCTCTACCACTTTTATTAATGGAGAGCTCATGATTTTTTAGTCCTGCCATGGTAGAAAAAGCAATGCTGTTCTGATTGCTGACATTTTTGTCAGAGCATACCAATGAAGGTCAAAAGAGATGCCAAAGCAGCTGCCATTGTATTTGCAAGCAAGGCTCAATGTTCTGCTTTATTTCTTATTTTCAGAGTATGCATACAGTTTCTTCCTGCTCTTGTGCAACTGCTGGTGTGGCTAGAATTTGTCAGCAGTAATTTATTTACCCTGAACGGATTTGAAATTACTCTCCCATCTTTCTGTATGCATTACCTCATTGTGTATTTCAAATGTATATACATGAGTTACTTGCATTATTCTGTAAGCAGGCATTACACATGAAGCTACATTTGCTGCATGCATAAAGGAGGTTTGTGCCCAGGCAGCTATGCTTGCCCATGGCTGTGTGAGCCCTGGAGCACAGACACTGGCCTCTGACCAGACACCTGGCCAACTGCAGCAAAGGGAAGTAGAGAGGTTGCTGAATCCAGGAGGCAGAGTCCAATTGAAATAATAGCAGGCAAGTCAGAGAGAAAAAAACATACTTGCCAATTTTCAGGGCCTCTTTCTGACCTGTAGGCAACAGAGACTTTGGTTTTCTTTCTCATATGAAAGAGGAATTTTAGCCCTAAGTGCTTCCCCCTGTCCTCATGTGGACAAGGCCCTGTCTCCAACTGGACTCACAAGAAGTGTCAGCTGCTCCATCCAGCATCCATTTTCCAAGACATTCCCAGTCCAAGTACTCTCATTGTGGGAGCACTGCAGAAGTGAAAAGTATCACAGGGATATGGGAGATGTCTGTAATGTAGCCAAGTCTTCTGACACTGTGCAAGAAGGAATGAAATGGCAACATGAAAGTAAAGGGAATGAGGTCTCTGGAGGGTGGCAATCACAAAACAAGCTCATGGTTGTTTCTGTAAGGCCTCCCTGAGAGCTCATGCAGAATTAAAAGGTAGATTTTTTCCAGGTCAGATCAGCAAATATTTTTCTGCATTCTAACCAGAATTGCCCTCCAGAGCTTGTGTTTCTCTCTGTAACAAACTCCCAGGGTAGCTCATGTCCTTTATTCACCATTTCTGGCAGTATAACCGGTGCCTGCTGGTGCTTCTGAAATGGTATCCCAGCAGTCAGGCAGGGTTAGTTTCTATAGAGACTGGAGATTAGAGAACTAAGCTTTAATCTGAATGTAATTTATCAGTCCCTTACATTCAGTTCACCTGATAATTTCATGTCTGTCTTCAGTCTGCTACTTGGTTTCATCCCAGCAACTCCCTATTGAAAAAGCAAACATTATACAAAGACAAGACAAAAAAAAATCCCCTCTGGAGGCTCAACAGTTCATGCCTAAAGGCTGGGGACTGTGGTTGTACTGAAGGGCCTGGGTGACAAACCAGGGGTGGCACTGGAAGAAGTGACCAGAATACTGTAAGCAGTGTTTTGAGGAAGGCATAGAAGGGTAAATCTAATCAGTGCACAAGCTGTTTTTATTTTTCCCTGCAGGAATCAAAATAAATTAATAGAAGCACAAAGAGACCCTCCCCAGAGTCAGCACCCTACAAGCTATTTGCTTTGGTGTTTCAGCCCAGCTTCCATCCTCCTACATTCTGTTCAGACCCAGAGCCTGTCACAGGACTTCCCTGTGCAAATGAGCATTAAGAGCTGTGCTGAATGCCACCAGCTCAGAAAAATAACTGCTGTGCTTATTTTGCATTGACTTTGCACAAGCCCCTGCACTGGACAGAGACCAGCGAGGCCCAAAATGTTTTCTCTTTTGTGAGCAGTGAACTGATTTTAAGTTGGCACATCAATCACCTGGAAGTTTAGAGCTGGATTACAGTGGTAGTCCAGATCAGTGTCCAGACCACAAGTCTCTGTAATAAGGGCTGGCTCCTGCCCGCAGACACATGTAGCTGTACAGGTCTGGATTGTGCCTGCACAGCCCCCTGACTTCCACAGACACTGAGCTCCTTGGGCTTCAGCTGTTCTGAAACAAAAATGCTACAAAACAAAGATATAAAAGTCTTTCCCTCAATATCTATTTGCAATGTTCCCCTCTTTGCATTAGTGAATAAAAAATACTTTTGACCATGAATTACACAGTACAAGATCAGATGTGTAGGAATATATTGCAGAGAGTCCTATTAGAAAGTGTGTGAAGAAGGAGTATCATTAATAAACCAAAACATTAATTCCCAGTACCTGCAGAGAGGAGTTCATCACTTTGTGTGTTGTCTAAAAGCACAGATTTCCTCTGAACTTTTGGATCTGATATTCTTAACTATGTTGTACTTATTAGACTTATGTGTTAAAGCCAATTTTAATGTCAACTGGAGATGTAACACTAACAATTTGTTACTTACTTGGACATTTCTCATTAACAAACAAGAACAATCCATTAATAAATATGCTGAATAGAAATGCCACCTGTGTGTTTATGCTGAACGCGCTCTGGGGGCAGCGGGTGAAACTTAGCAGGTCGAGTTCACTTCCTGTTCTGCTGTGCTGACACAAGATCCCAACGCTTGGTTATTCAGCTTTGAAAAGAAGGAGAGGTAAAAAGTTATTTCAAGAGAAAGAGATCTCGTACTAGTTCTGCCCGTTGTTTTTTTAGGAGGCAGGGGCGGGACCAAAGTTCCTGTCAGCTTTAAATAAACTGTCCTCATTTCCTAGGTCCTGCAAACCACGCAGCGCCCGGGCGGGCCCAGGCGGGAGGCCGGGAGGGGCAGGGAGGGGCAGGGAGGGGTCGGGAGGGGCCGGG
>NW_009954216.1:2608928-2628478 GCF_000747805.2 Chaetura pelagica | reverse complement strand
GGGCGGCTCGTGCCGGAGGAGCCGGCGGGTTGTAGCAGTAAGTTTGGGGGTCGTCTGAGCTGTGCCTCCCGCCTCGGCCTTCGGCGTGAGCTGATCCAGAGACTGAAGGTTTCATTGTGCTGAGGAAGTCCGTGAGCTCGGATTTTGCCGTTCTGTAGGTGGGGTTTCAGAGTCAGGCCTGTGAAGCAGAGAGTTCAGCGGGTTCTGGGCTTTACAGGTGCTAAAAGCCTTGAGCCTTCGAACTGGAGCTGCTGGTGCAGCTGCTGTCACCGGGGTGTCAGAAGGACCTAGTACAGACGCAGCACATCCACATGTAGAGGCTGGAGGCGTCACTTTCGCTGCGAGATTTGATCACTGTGGAAGCTTGAGGAGGCTTCTTGCTGGGCAGCAGTGAACTGAAGGTACAAAGGCCTGAGTGGAAGTGTGGAGGACACGATCAATATAACCACTGCATCAGAAATGTTGTCCATCAGCCACAAACGTTAAAATCCAATGTTTCTACAAGGTGGAAGCCCTTAGTAACACACATCTGGGCTGGAAGTGTGGCCACTGAAGTAGTAATGCCCTAAACCTGAGCCAGTGCAAGAGAGTCCTGAGCTTGGGGAGCAAGAGCTGCTGTCCTTGCTGCTGCTCACTGCTGGTCCAGCATGAGCATGTTGCAGCAGCATCGTGTTCAGTCAGCAGGATGGTGCTGCTCTCAGGGTAGATTCTTTGTCCATCTGGAAGTGTCTGGAGGTGAGGCAAGGCAGGTGTTGTGCCAGCTGGGAGGGTTGTTTCTTTCTCCGTGCTGGGAGACCCTCTCCCCAGCTTGCAGGACTAGCTCCATGGCCTCACAGGGTTTGGACAAGTTTCTTGGAGCTTTGTGTCCACTGTGACCAGTTCAGCTGACTGATAAACCCATTCAGGCCATGTGGAAGTCTTCTAAAGTATGGAAACAAACTGGAGATGGAGGAAGTTCTGCTTCTTGTAGATTTTGCATTAGAAATAAACTCAGACTTCAGGCTTTTGTGTCGTTTAAAAAAAAATAAATATTTTTCCATTTAAAAATTTGAGGTCATCTGCCCCTGCCACGCAGCACCTGAAGGTTGCTGGGTTTTGGTGTCAGCAGGTGTCTGGTGTGGCTTGGGCACTCTCACATGCCTCCCTCCTGACTGTCCTCTGAGGTGTGAAAGCTGGTAACTTCAGCTTGCCTGGATACTGCTCAATGGAAGGGTCCTCACAGGGCAGGTGGTCCCCTCTGGGTGAGAATGAGTTTCTTTAGAGCCAGCGTGGGATTCACGTCCACTCTCCAGGGTGAGAGGAGGAGAGTATTTCAGTATTAACCATGACACTTTAGTTAAAGTGGTTTGTGGGCAGCCAGCTCTTGGTGGTCCTGCTTGCAAAGGGGTTGGAGCAGATGACCTCCAAAGATTCCTTCCAGCCTCAACCAGTTTCTGATTCTGTGAGCTCAGCACAATGTTTAATAGTGGATAAACAGGTACTTTGGAAAAGTGAAGTGGATGAGATGCAATGTGAAGGTGGCAGGCTAGAGGGGGTTTGTCAGCACTGCCAGAAAACAAGTAGTCTGCTATGTTTTAAATATTTAAAATTATTAAAGCCGCCCTGCAGTTGAGACGCTGGGTATTGTCACAGTGAGGTGATTCTTTGAGCTTGAATATAAACCCCTAGCTCTTAACATTGTTCTTCTGGTCAAACATATTAACATGGTCACAAAAGGAACAGAAGTATGTTTGGAGTTAAATGTCTTTTTTGCAAATTGAAATATCTTCATACCTTTAGAAACATTTTATGAAATGCAAAACTATGTGACCTGTTTTGTTTGTAAAGAAGAATCCTACTGTTGTACCAAAAGTGCAAAAACTTGTGTCATGGTAACATTGAACAGCTTTGATTTGGAACCCAGATCTGGCATCCTATGGGATCTCCTATGGGAGATGCAAACACAGCAGAGCAGGTCTCTGCCCCAGAATGTTTACAGTTTTTAAACTTAAATTCAAATTAGGTAAGTTCAGAAATACACCAACACTCCTGAATGTTTATGCTGTGCAGGAGCTTCTCTAGTATGTGCCCATACCTGTGCTGGGGTGGAACTGAATCCCTGTTGGGCCTTGTTCTGAACAGCAGCTCGGTTCTTCAGTCTGGCATGGGTCACACAAGTGTTTGTGTGAAAATACAGGGTGAGCACTAAGGCAAAGTTTTGTCTATAACAAGGCACTCAGTGGTGTGGCATTGTGTTGTGTGCTCTGATATGATCAAGCTTTATCTAAATGCTTAGAGAATTTTCCTTCTTGAGATAATTTATGAGGTTGAAGTACTCAGAATATGAAGTAGCTTCAGAGGTCTCTTCTGATTCTAAATATTAAAGCCAGCAGAAACACTGTGTTTCTAATAAGAGTGAATTATTTTCTCTGAACAAGCCTCTCAAGCTGTGGTGCTGATTTGCTGCTAATCAGATATTAATGTTGTTTCTTCTATGCTTGTTAATTTTGGCAGGTCTTTCTCCTCTACAAAGCAGCTTTGTTGCCAAGTTTTGCTCTGAAAATGACCTACACTACTGACTGCAGCTGTCTACAGATGTAGAAGCCGATAAATTGTACCTCCTTCCCTCCTCTGACTTTCCTGTTTCCTGTGGAATTTATACTTCTAAATATTTTTTAAAATTAGACCTCTGTTGAAGACATTTGGATTACAACTGTGAGCATATCTATGCAAAGAGACAAACTCGCCTGAAGAATTTTGAGGTATGTTTGCTATAACTTATAACAAACGGGAAGAAAAGGCCATTTGATGATAGGGTGAAGGGAGCTCTAGGTGTATGTTTTCTAGATTCGGGTTGATCCACACCATATTTCTTGCCTTTAGAAAGGGTATATACATATGCACAGTGAGACTGTACGAGCACCAGAATATCCAGCTGCCATTGTGTGAAGGGTGACCCTGTTTGAACCTGTTGCAGGAATATCCAAAAGAGCAGGTTGTTTGTGTTGCATGGCCCAAGCCTTCATTGCTCACCCATCCAGCTCTTCAGTGGCACCAAGGTCTGCAGAGGTTTTCCTCTTCCAAGCATTTGAAAGTTAAGTAGTCATTGAAATGCACTTGTGAGGCAATGGGGGTTTCTCTGGTTAGAAAAAGCATTCCAATGAGGTTAGAAGATACTCCCCTAGCAGTGGAAAGCATCTTCAATGAAGGCTAGACAAGCAGTAGGTCTTGCTTGCCTTCCTGTGCACAGGTCAGAGTGCACTGGTCTTTTTTTTCACAGAAAGCAGCAGTCCCATAGGGCAACCTGCCTGTAATGACTAGCAGAGCTGGGTGGGCTTTTTGACTGTCCCAGCCAGGTAACAGAAGATGGAGAACATTGGCTCTTAAAGAAGTGCAGAAATTCACCAGTTTGCACAGCTGTGTTTTACCTTAAGGCTTTTAGCTGCACTTCATCTTGAATTCTAAACCAGGAATGAGGAAGTCAGCTAACTTCCTCTGCATGGGCTTCAAGAGGCCAGCAAGCACTGATACCATCTGTTTACTCTCCCTTTGTAAACTGCTTGGACATGGTTCTCCTCTCTGGGATGAAGGGGTTTGTGCAAACACTCCAGGGCAGTGGCAGTCTTACCAGCTGCTTGTGGCTTACAGAGAGAGGTGAGCACATCACTGTCTTGCAGAAGAGACTGATTAGCCCTTAGTTTAGGATCTCTTTTAAAGGAAAACTAATGTGCTGAGAGGAGATAACCTGACTGAATCACTAAGCATGCTGCATTGCTGTACAGTGTGTGTGTATCTTTTCTTCAGAGCTGATTCATAAGCTCCAGTGATTTAGGCTGAGGTAATACTTTATTTATTTCCTTTTCTCTAAATTGAGATTGATCTACCTTTTTAAAACATTTGGTTTCTTGAAAAGTGTAGTTTGCAATAATTTTCATTATGCAGTAAGTTCCATTATTCAAACTCATGACTGAAAGTGGATACTAAGTTGTGGAATGGCAAGGAATTTGAGCATAAGATAAAGTATTTTTTTGATATAAAGAAATGGTCTGAAAGGTGGAGTTGTGTACAGTAATGTTACCCTAGAACTGCCCTACGAGGCATTTAAAAAAAAGTGAAGAACATCGAAGGATACTGATATACTGGGAAGGATGGTAATGCCATGGATTCAACTTGTGTGTGATGGGTTGTGGTAAGAAGTTTGTAGATGCTTACTTACAGTTTCTTCACTGGTAAACGTGGAAAATGTTGGTATTTTTCAGGTTTGTGTGAGCTGGTTGATCTCCCTTAAATTCCTTAGCAGCCTGTCTTTGTCCTGCATTTGTTGGCTGTTATGTTCCTGGAAGCTTGTTGCCTTAGTGATTATCCTGTTAGCAAATAAATGTGTTTTTCATGATCTCCAGGCATGCTAGTTTGGAGCAAAAAGGCTGTGGCCTTTTCCGGGACAGGAGCTCAGTCTTTGTAAACCCCTGCCCGTGGCAGGGCACTGGCCAGAAGTCTTACACTTAAGTAGGTTGTCACAGTAAGGTGTGAGGCTCTGTGAGGAGCAGGGAGTGTTCCTGTGAGTCTGAGTGATGGTGAAAGTCTGAGAAATTAAAAAAGGTATTTAGGATGGCCCATATAGGGTGTATACGTGCTCGGGGCCTGATTGGCTGGAAAGCAGGTCTGCAGAAAGTGACCTTAGGGTTCTGGTGGACACCCTCATGGCACAATGTTCTGAAAGCAGCCACTGACATGGGTCTTGCTTGGTCTGTGCTCTGGTTATAAGCCTGCATCTCCTGAGTGGCAGGTAAACTTCAGCCTTATTCAAAGAAATCTGCTTTCTTTTTGTGCTGCTTTGGGTAAAGGTTTTGTGGATTTTTTTCAGGTGGACTCTGCCATGAATGTGGGAGGGAACATTCTGGTTTTGGCTGAGGCTGTTAATGTGTGAGTGCTTGATTCCCATTGGCAAGCAAGTCGTTAAGCCCAGTTTCTTTATACCAAGCACAGGGAGTTAACTGCTGTCTTTGCGCAGTTGACTGTGGAGGTGGATGTTGAAGAGCTAGCATATTTGTGTGTGTGGCACGTGAGAAGCATATTCCTCCTTTTGGGTCCATGTTTCATGTCTGTAGAGGGTGGTTAAGGTACACAGTTTAAAGCAGATGTGTTAAAGATCTGGGTTGCAGTATGGGGATAGTTTTCAGTGCTTTGGATTTGTAGACGTTTCCCCATTTCAGGACTGAGTGTCATTTGAGTTAGTCTCTGTAAACTGTTTTCTATTTTGTAACTCATTTGATGCTAAGCGTTAGTGGAAGGCTAATATGAATATATATGAATAATATGAATATATGAACATTTCATATACCACCAGCACCTGAATCAGTGGGAAAGACATTTATAACTTTGCTGAGCCAAATAAAAACTTCTTTGATCTGTGTTTTAGTCTCAGTAAGTTGAGCCAACACTTCTGAAAGATCAGAGAATTAATACTGGTTTTGAGTCATCAGGGGGAGTATTTTACCACTCTGTGCCAGGTTAGTTCTACTTTCTTCTTTTCACGAGTCATTGTAAAATATGATGCTTTCAAAATTCAGGGCTAAAAGCACATGTTAAAATCGCATGTAGCGTAGGTTGGTGGTAGATGGTAGCTTTCTTTGCAAGCTTGGTAATTTAACTTGCTTTCCCCCTCTTCAAACTCCAATCCTGGAATAAACCTTTCTTTCAGAGCTAGAGGTGCTAAATCTCTCTTGCTTTTGTGCTGGCCTTGTCACAAATGGATCTGCTAGGAAGTAAAATGAGAGGCCATTTCTTCTCTTCTTCTCTTTTTTTTTTTTCTTCCTTCTTTTTTTTTTTTTTTTTTTTTTTTTATTAATATCTTTTATGCTTAAAACTCTCTGTAATGTCTGAAAAAGCTGCAGTGTAACCTTCCATCTTGGAAGTGGAATGAAAATACCTGTATTTCCACTTTGTGGTTCACTTGTTCCTGACATTTGAGTTAGCTTTGACACATTGAAAGAGGCAGCATTGTCTAGCAGAGGTGGAGAAGAGCAGCTTTAATCTCTTCCCCCAGCCCCCTTCCTCTCCTGAAAGGTCCTGCCAGAACGTTTGGCATGGCCTAGTAACGTTGTGCTTTTCCAAAGGCAGGGTTTTTTTTTTTTTTTTTTTTTTTAATATAACTATCTATGCTTAAAACTCTCTGTAATGTCTGAAAAAGCTGCAGTGTAACCTTCCATCTTGGAAGTGGAATGAAAATACCTGTATTTCCACTTTGTGGTTCACTTGTTCCTGACATTTGAGTTAGCTTTGACACATTGAAAGAGGCAGCATCGTCTAGCAGAGGTGAAGAAGAGCAGCTTTAATCTCTTCCCCCAGCCCCCTTCCTCTCCTGAAAGGTCCTGCCAGAACGTTTGGCATGGCCTAGTAACGTTGTGCTTTTCCAAAGGCAGGGAAATTTGATTCAGGTAGTGCAAATGTCAATAGCAAAAGTGGATTCTAAGAGTGCAGCTGACCACAGGAACATTTGAGATGCCTCCAGAAATTAATTGTTCCAGTGAAAGATTTATTTAAGAAGCGTAAGATAAAATAATCTGACTTACTCCTTTTCACCTTTGCACATATGGAATTCATCTGGTATTTGCAGGTAGGCTTTTATTGTTGCTGTGCTGCTCTGGACAGGCTCAGCACAGGCAGGAAGCACCTCCACAGTCTTCTCCTCAATGGAACAGTTGCATCTGCTGCAGTGAAACTGAACTGGTTCCTGCTGCTTGATGTCCCTGCAATAGTGAAAACTGGCAAAGCTGCTTAAAATGGTTTCTTCAAACAACTGTGGCTTGTTTTTACAAACAGGACTTGGTGCTTAAAGCTGCGTTTTAAATGAGACAGACACCTGAGGGTGTATTGCAGTACTGCAGGAGCAGTTTTTACTCATTGAGGTCCACATAAGCCAGGAGTTTACCTCATCTCTGAGTTGAGGGGAGCAGATTTTGTCAATGACCACATAATTGGAAGGAGAAAAGGAATTGAAGAGGGAGTGTTGTCTGCTCATTTGTGACTTGAGTGCAGTTTTACCCACAGGATTAATGTTAGAGCTTTCAGGAACAAAAACCTGTGCATTAGTTTTGCTGGTCACTGGTAAAATTTGACTTTTCCTCTCTCCCTCCCCACTTCTCCAGAGAAATGAAGAATTCTTAATGCCTTCAGAGTGACCTCAGGGATCTGGTCCCCCCACTTTTATTTGCAGCATGCTCACCCCTAACAAACAAATGGATGGACAGTGTAAATCTGGTTTAGGCTTTTGAGGATTCTAAGAGGGAGGTTGTATGTCCCATGTTTTGTATAGACTCAGACATAGTGCCATTTTTGTCCCTGAATATCTTAAAATCCTGTTAAGTTGCTCCTTGGTGATGATCATGTAATTCTTACATGATTCAGCCTTTCTGTTATCTTATTAACAGTGTGCTGGAGTGAGGTTTTTTGTCCTTTGGTATTCATACAAGTGACCTGTGGTTTATTGTGTAAGTTGTGGGACTACTAAATGAGAAATTGATTTATAGTGCATGTTTCAGTTGACTTAAATAATCCTTTTGCCAAAAGTATACAGTTGGCTACCTTTATAAAATTCAGCAGCTTGGCATTCCAAGTCTGAGTTATTCTTAACTGATACCTGTACACATTGTCTTCAAGGAAAGCTAAGAGTTTTGCTGCATTATAAAGTCTTTTTTAAAGTACCTTCACTAGTGTGTTCCTCCCCACCTTCAGCTAGCTGGACTGTTTTTATTTTGCATTAGGCACAGACTGACTTGCTCAAGATCTGACACAAGCTGGTTTAGCCCAAGACACCTGGTCCTCAGGCCGTGCTGTAGCCATCACACTGTGTTCCTGCTTTCTGCTGAATCCATGGGATGGAAAGCGAAAGCAAGGATAGCAGAGTTGGCATCTTACAGGTGACTTCCTTCTTGACTTCTGAATAATGCTGGGGATAGATTGGAGGGTTTAGAAAAATCTTTAGGCAGAAATCAGTAACACCTGTTGGTTTTACCCTTTAGCACTGTGCTGTGGGTCTCTTGCTTTGCCCCGTGTCCTGTGTTCCTGTTAAAGTAGCAGTTTCTCTCTCTCTGGTGCATCCTTGCCTGCTGTATTGGGTAGCAGGGACTCATCCTGAGCACTGTGGATTGATTCAGTTACTTCCCTGAGGCACTCCATGCTGTTTCATCAGGAGTAGCTGGCTTCGGTCTACTCCCCTTTTCTAAAATCTCAGCTGCAGAACCTCAACAGAAGTTTGGCTGCTTTACACATACTTTCCCCCATCTCCCAGTTGCACTATTTGATATGCTAGTTTTCTGGTTTTGTCTTTCAGATTGCTCTTTCAACCATACTCCCTTTCTGCTCTCCCAGAGTACTGTCAGGGTTGTGGCCAGGTGAGGGGCTTTATATGTGTTTCTCTCTTCTCCTCCCTTTTTTTATTTTAGACTTTGCTAGAATGCCAGGAAATCTTTTCTTGGGTGAATTTTGGAAGAGGAGGTAGAGGAATTATGTCTTGAAAACTACAGGAATCCTTTCCATTGAAAGTAGTATTGTTGTCTGGTCTTTAACTGTGTTCCCTATATTCTGCCATCTTACCCAGATTCTTTGTGTTTCATTTTTTTCTTGTACATCTTTTTCGTGTCCTGGTTCTTTACTCTGACTTTTAAATTTTTTTTGTATTATTTTGTAATAGTTAAATGTACCTGTCTCTTTAGGCATTAGGTAGTCATGCCACTACCCAGTTGGGTTTTTTGGGTGAAGTTCTTTACTCTGTTACTGTTGTCTTCCTCTTTGAATATTTTCCAAACCACAGCCCCCTTGAATTTTACACCCATTCCGGTTTCCCACGAGTTCTTTCTGACAGGGTTAGTTGTGAACACTCAGAGCTTTCTCTCATTACTTGCTCTGTAGCTTATTGCTTTTGAACAACGATGCTTTTAGAATGTCTTAATCCTCCTGTGGGTGTAAATCACTTGCTAGGGTTCCTAATTCCCATTGTAGGTGGTTTTCCAGTGTGTCTTTGGCCGTTTTGGAGTGAGTTTCTGAAAATCATCTGGGGTTTCTCAAACTAAGCTGGGCTGTTTCTCAATAAGAATAATTCTTATCCTGAAACAACTGAAAAATATTTTTCTTTTGCCAAACAGGTAAGATGGGAAGCATCTTCTACCTGAGATCCATGCTAACTGTGGACTACAACTCTATGATGAGCCATTAAACTTACCTGCTTATGGCTTAAAATAAATATGAGGGTTTATTTGGTAATTGAACTTCAACATTAATGTTAAGGGTTCAGGGTGTTCAAGTACAATAGAAATAATAGGTGCTTGAAATAGTCTATGAAAAGACAGAATCTTTTCTGTTGTCTTTGATTGAAAAGGAAAGGTGGTTGCTGCAGACAACAGGGGCTGGATTTGTTGGGCTCCTGGCAGAGGTTGCTGCCAGGCTCAGCCAAGGTGACAGAGGTGTCCCTGTGAAGTGAACTGAAAGGTGCTCGTGTTTCAAAGTGCTCACAGTTCTCACGTCCTAGAGCAAGCTGTTTGACCTGTGCAGGGAACATTTGAATGACTAAATAGGAGGAGAAAATGAAACCTGTGTGGACCAGTCTGACCTTGCAGGCTGGAGCCCTAAGGTCTGCCTGTGCTTTCAGCACATGCTGGTGGCCATAACGCCAAGAGAAAGCATTCCTCCACAAGAGCTTCTTGATTAACTCTGGAAGGCTCAGTTTTAGCTTCAATTATGTTTGTATCCCTTCAGTTATTTGAAAGAGTTTAAAATAGCCCAGCTTCCAGAGGCATTTGCATTTAAATGAGAAAAAAAAATAATTTAGAAGTTGGAACCGTGCTCACTTTGATTGTGTACATCTGTCCTCCTGTTTCCAAGAATTGCATCTCATACCCAATTTCTTTTGCAGTTTTGTTCAGTGGAGGGACTGCTGTATGTCAGCCATGCTAAAGGGCAAGTGATGGAGGCAAGTACTAGTTTATATATTCAGTTATCTAATACTGTTTTTTTGCCAGTTTCTCCTTTTGAACTGTTTTGTTTCCTAGGGCTGTTGTGAAATAATTGCACAAATTAAATACTATATTAGTATGTTTTGGGATGAAATAATGTTATAACACCTGCTCAGTGTGACTGTACATAGAATTCTGAATTTTGTCCTTGATGTATTGTATTCTCAAACGAGTAAGAAATGTGGTTTTTTGAACTTCATGCTATAAAGTGCTCCCATTTCCTCCTTCCAACAGATTATAAAGGCTGTTATAAGTGGAGAAAAAAACAAGCACAAAACTTGAATCCTAATGCAAGTAAATGGGTTAATTAATTCTTCTGATTCATAGTTTTTCACATTATGACTATTTTTTTCCCCAAAGGTAGATACTAGCACAAATAAGTAGTTAGGTGGATCTTTGTACCAGATACACAATTTCAAAAGCTCTTTCCAGGCTCACAACAGACTGATTGGAAATGTGAATAGAAGGGCCACCACAGAGCTCCCTGTAGGAGCCTCTTAAAGATAAGAGTGTAACTTCAGAGATCAGGCACAAGGCACACAGGGATAGTAGTGACTTGTCTGTGAGCCAGCTGTGGGCTGATCTGCTTCGGGATGGTTTGTAAATTGGCATAGGGCTAATTGAAGCAGGTTCATGGTTTCCAGCAGGTAATGCATGGGTCTCTAGTTAGACTGGAGTGGTGTTCTTTAAGATCAGCAGCGTTATCAGTAGTAATCTGGCTAGAAAGTGTTCAGGAGAGCAAAACCACACTGGTTAGAGGGTATCTTGGGCATCTTTGGTATGAACTGCAGTTCTGCAGTGAGTGCTGACTGAAAAAGGAATACTGAGGAATTCGTTAAGATGAACAAGGCAGTTATGGGTCACCTGTCAGGTTTGTATTTTATACGCCAGATAATTTTGGGATTCTTGCCTTTTAGACAGTGAGGTTTGTTCACTGAACCATTTGGTCTGTTGGATGAAAAAGGAAAATCTAGTTTTGCATTTTTTTTCTCCAAAACTTAAATTGAGTAGAGACCTGTAGTTCAACTTTCTGGCAAACCTGTTGCATAAGAAAAAAGAAATATAAAGAAAGAACAAGCTCAAAACCCAAAGCATAATACTAGTCACAAAGGCACTTGAAGTAATTTCAGAAAGTGTCAAGTATGTAAAACCAAAAGGTTGGTTGCTCTTTTTTTCCGTCATGCAATTTATGCACAAATGTGGGTAAATATATGACGTTTTTCTGGGATGTACTTTATTACTTTACATTTAAGGTATTATTAATTAAACTGGCCAATATAATTAGACTCAATGCTTCTACCATGTTCAAAGTACTGAGATAAAATCCTGTATGATTCCAGTGTTCTGCTTTTTCTGAGTACTGAATCCTATCTTGCCTCCAGCTGATTGCAGCGACATTTGAAAAAAAAGAGAGTGTGAGGCAGCTCTTTTGATATTTTTGGATGCCAATTTGGAAGGCATTTTGGAATATCTGTTTAACCCATTGTGTCAGGTTTTGGATGCAGAAAATCAAGAGCGTTCTAATGGTAACCTCAATGCATTATATTTCTGCAGCTGTTTTAAAATAAAAATGAATGCTCTCAAATCCCAAACATATGTTGCATTTCAAAGAAAATGTTTTTTTAAAGCACAGTCTGCTTTCTGCCAAGATTGAAGTAGACCTCTCTGATCTGACTTCATTATTTATAGAAGCCTAATCAAAGCTTTCTTCTGCAAGAAAACAATGATCAGCTTCTGAGCATGTGATCTCATGGTGCTGATGTGAAACTCTTTAGATACTGTGTCCTTCTCTCCTTCCTTTCTCATTCCTTTGCTGCAATTCTCCCATAGTGTGTTTCTGTATCAGTGCTCAGCTGCAGTGTCTACAAGCAGCTCCTGCCCAAGCCCTGCTGGTAAGTGAGATTGGGCTCTCCTGGAGGAAAGCTGCGTGTTTTCTCTGCTGGAGACTGAGCTATACATCCATGGTGCTGCTCCCTTTCAGATTGGTTGCTTAATGTACTTTTTAAAAGGCATTCTTGTTTTCTCTCAGAACTGTGGACAAGACTATGCCAATTGAAACCATTTCACTTGTCTGTTCTTGCTGGAAGGCGGATTTTCACATCTAGGTTCCAGGGCCATTGGCAGATGTTGGCAGTGATGTGCCATTTCTGACTATTTGGGAATGCATAACTGCTTTGGAAATGTTCTGTTTTCTTGCATACATTAGATACTGTGAAGTTAGGCATTCTATAGGAACATCAGGTAGGCAGAGCAGACATTACATTGGAAGCACAAAGTACCAGATCTTTGTCAAGGAACAAAATTAATTCTGCCAAAGAGACTAACATGCTCCTCATAATTTTAAGCTCATGTTCTGTTAGATATTATCTGGGCTTGTTCTTAATAAGCAAAACCCCACTATTTCCTCCTTGCTTCTCCCTCTTTTGAACAGCTTTTTTTCACCTTTCTTGCTTCCCTGTACCCTTTGTGCTGGGCTTCTTACCCTAGGCAATGAATGACCTGTCTCAGACAAGCTTTGGCTTCTGCATACAGCCTAGATGCAACTAATACCACATGGAGAGATGCTTGGAAAACTGATACATTTTGTTTTGTTAATGGCATGTTTTGAGAGTTGGATTTTTTTAACCCACTACTTTCTGCATGGATGTATAACAATGACTCTTTTGTTTGACATTAGATAAGCATGAGATCACCGTGGCACAGCTGCATGTGTAGTCACTCTTGAAGCAATTGCACACCTAATTGGCAGACAATCTTGGCATTTTTAGAACAACAACCTTTTAAAGACAGGGGACTTTTTTTTATATATGAGTAGTCAAATAAACCTGTTGGGTGTCATCAATGGAGCCCTCTGGCACTGAACAGTTGTGTGATGACCCTGATCCTGGAGGCAAATCCCAAGATCAAGAGACCAAAAAGCAACATGAATCAGAGCAAAAATTATCCAAAATAACCCATAATGCTTTGGAGAACATTAATGTGATTGGTCAAGGCTTGAAGCACCTTTTCCAGCATCAGCGCAGGAGGTCGTCAGTTTCTCCGCATGATATTCAGCAAGCTCAGGCTGATCTGGAGCCTGACATGGATTTGGAAAGCCAAAGCGTCTGTGCTGACATTGATGGTGTCTCCACCCACCCTACAGCTCTGAACCGGGTGCTCCAGCAGATCAGAGTGCCACCTAAAATGAAGCGAGGGACGAGCCTGCACAGCAGGCGGGGCAAGGCAGAGGCCCTGAAGGGAAGCCCGCAGATCAGCAGGAGGTCTGCCCAGGACATGCAGTCAGGTCGGCCCAGATCATCCTCGACTACAGATGCTCCCACAAACTTGTCCGTGATGGAGATTGCTTCTTCTATCTATGTAGGTGGAGAGGAGGCCACAGCAGCAGCAGTAAGTTACTCAGATTTACCTTTGGTCTTTATCATCTCCTTGTATGTTTTCTTAAGCCTTTTTAATCCTGTTTCTAAAAGCAAATTTCTTTCAGCAAACACTAATGCTACTGTGTTCAAAAGCTTCTTCAGTGGTGAAGTGAAGAGCCTAAAAGAGACAAGCATTAGTCATTTTCTCACATGGCAGGTGGCTTATTTTATATGTATTTGATCAGTGAAATGAGAGCTACTTTGGAAACACGTTACGATGGTTGGATGGCACAGCACAGCCAAGCAGGGAGTGATGGGAAGAGCAGCAGCCAGAGTAGTCCTCCTTAGCAGCTGTTCTGTGGTTCCTGCAACAAAACCTTGCATTTTTGTAGATGGCTTTCTTCTTTCTCCTCTTGTTTTGTTGTTTATTTTCTGCAAGTGAGGAATTCCAGTTTGAGTGAGCGGTGCTGCTGATCTTTTCACGCTGTGGAGAGGCTCTGGCTGCAGCCTGTGACTGAGCTGCAGTGCCAGGTGTCTGACCCTGGTTTAGAGGTGATATGGGATCCCTGCTCTGCCTCTTTGTTTGTCTGGCCTGTGGAAAAAGTGTTCACCAAAATGCCAGTCTCTGTGTACTGGTTTATTGAGGATAGCAAGAAGTGGTTTTTGTCTCACCACCTCTTTTCTTTCCCAGATCAGTTTAGTTGAAGCACTCCCTTTATTTGAAAAACTAGATTTCTGACTTAACTTTAGCTACAACCCATGTTTTCCTGAAATTCTTTGCAGCTTCTTCAGTGGAGGACAGACCCTTTGATAAAGATAGGAAGCACTGTGAAACAGATTTCTGGTTTGTGTACTTTCAATTAAAGAGTGTCTGACCATGATTCTTTGAGCAAGAGAAACAATCCAGTGTTTAATACTGTTGAAATAGAATAGTCCTGAAACTGATGTGTATTTTTCATTATGAAAATTTGTTCTCATATACCACAGTTTCTTTGATGCTGGTTAGATGACTGGGTTGAGGCTGAATAAAATCTCCTCAGTCATCCCGAAGCTGTCCCACCTTGTTCTTGCAACAAGTCTGTTCCCTTGTATGTGTTCCTCCCCTGGCAGTCTACTTTGAAATACTCCAAACGAAAACCTTTTCAGAGTATTTGGCAGTATAATATGCTTTCAGTGTATTTTCCTGATAGTCATCTGGAAATTAGCATATCTTGCATTTATAAATGGTAATTACAAAGTATTAGCAGAAATTACAATGTCATTCTAAGGCAGTAAGTAAAGTTTCCTCTTGGGAGAAAGTCTGAGGTTTTTGTTTCGTAGCAGCAGTTAAAAGAACAGAAATACTAATAAAGTAGTTAGGAAAAACATACTCTTTCCTGGGATGGGTTAATTTTGCAATTGAGCCATATCAGTTGAGCCATTAAGAGGCCTCAAAAAGACACTTGATAACTTCAGGTTTATTTGCTTACTGGCTCTCTTTGTGAGTGAACTCACAATACTTGTTTCAGGAAGGTTTTGGGGAAAGGTTGGGTTAAGCCTCTTTTAAAGGTACTTAGAATGCAATGAATCTAGTTCCTGGTATATAGGCTGTCCAACTGGTGCCAAACTCCACTATCCATTGGGACAGTGTTCTTTTTTGCCATGCTGAAGGCATAAGCAGCCAGAGCAGGAGACAGAGGTGAAAGGGGCGCTGCAGCAAGGGAGAATCTTCCTTTCACAGGGCTTCACAGCCTGGAGAAGGTTCCAGGGAGACCTTGGAGCACCTTCCAGTGCCTGAAGGGGCTCCAGGAAAGCTGGGGAGGGACTTTTTACCAGAGGGGTAGAAATAGGACAGGGGGTGATGGTTTTAAACTGCAAGAGGGGAGATTTAGGTTAGACATCAGGAAGAAGTTCTTCACCATGAGGGTAGTAAGGTGCTGGAATAGGTTGCCCAGGGAAGTTGTGGCTTCCCCCTCCCTGAAGGTGTTCGAGGGCAGGTTGGACGAGGCTTGTGCAGCCTGGTCTGGTGGGAGGTGTCCCTGCTCATAGCAGGGGGTTGCAACCTGATGTCTTTAAGGTCCCTGGTAACGCATCCAGGCTATTTCTATATCTTCTGTTCCTTGCAGAGTCAAGCCCTGAGCTTTGTCCTCCATGTAACAGGTCAGTTTTCAGCTCTCTGCTGATTAGATACACCTACACTTTTTCCTTTTCATGCTTATAACCCCATTACATCCTCCACATTAAACACACTACCAGGGAGCTCAGGAAGTTAATCTCTTCAAAATACTGGATTGTTAACCCAAGAGGGTTTTCCATTTGGTTGGTTTGGATTTTTAACTCCTTCCTATGCTTTATGTGTGGCTGCTGCAGAGTTTTGGAGGCTAGAGTCTCCATTTCTTGTTTGTTCTGCAAAGCCCCTCAAACAGGGACTCGGCGAGGTCAGTGCTGCTGGCAAAGGCAGGAGCTGCTTGCTCACTGTCCTGGTTCAGTTTAGAAGAGCTTCTCTGACTGTGCAAACAGAAGAGTAATAAAATCTCTTCTGTATCTTTACAGCACTAGTTTATGTGAAGAGCAGGGTTAAGCCTGGGGCAGCTGTTAGTTTTTCAAGGGGTGGAATAGACCCTTTTCAGGTAAATGTGGAAAACTTTGGTACTATTTTTACTTTACTTGTAGGTTGATGTTGTAAGCATTAACTCATGTTTGTATGGCTCTCCAAAATAATAAATGCTGGATGAGCCCGATTCTGTGTGGTGCTGAGATCCTCTGCTCCCAGTGGGAATTAAGGACATTGAGTACTTTGTGGCGTAAGGGAGAGTAAATTCTTAATAATCCTCTGCACACAAAATATTTTTAGTTCACAGTATTGTTCCATTCTCTGTTCTCTCAATTTGTTATTGAAATAGAAGGGCAAAATGTTATTCCAAACCCACAGATTGGATTTGCTCTAACACCTCATTTACATACATTTGTATGTGTAATAATCTTGCTGCATGTTGCCAGGCTTTCTACAGAAACTGAGAAATAAGATTGTCACAGCATGGAAAATAATGTAATAATTAAAGTCTTACTGAGGCACTTCACTTGGTCTTGTATTTCTAGCAGTCTACATTTAAATATTCTTGTGCAAATCTTTTCTTGTAGAGGCAGCTCACTGATCTGAGAAATCAGAAACGTGGTGGTTGGAAAAGGACTGAGCCTGCGTGGATCTGATTTTGTTACACTGTACTTTCACAGTTTTTTGTGGGGTAACGAGTTACATGTGAAGACATGGAACAACAGAACAATCTTCAGGTTCTGGAGTAGCAGAACTTGGGGGAGAATCTGTGTTGGAATGAACTGCATTGTATAGACTTCTGTGCTGGAATAATTAAGCCCTTTTACATTGTTAGGTTTTTTATTGAAAAAATACAAAATCAATTTTACTGAAATATAAATTATTACAAATGTGCGACACCTTGGGGTTTTTTTACTGCTGAGAACGTTATGTGGTTTGGTGTCATCTGAACTTGGAGGCCAAGCTCTGGTGTTAGAGCAGGATGGCAGGGAGGTATTCATTCGGGGGTTTTGTGCAGTGAGTGGTTGGTTGTAGAGCTGATGAAAGTCCTTGGCTGACACCTTCTGGTGTCACTGAGAAGGCAGACTAACCTGAATTAGTTTAGCATTAAGTTGTTTAGTGGATTTGCACCTTTTTGCCTTCACAGACCCAAACATTTCCAGTTACCATTTGCTTGCCCTCAGGGTTACATGAATGATAGGAAAAGGGATTTGCTGTCCTGCCATGAGATCCCTGCAGGGCAGCTTTCCAAGCACCACTCGCTCCACTTCTGCTGTGTCCTGATGGGACTGCCTGTGTCCTCATCCTCTTAGCAGTTTTGACAATCAGATGGCATAAGTATTTCAGATATTTTTGGATTTTACTTAACAGCTTAAGTCTATATTCTGTTACTCTCCACATTTAGGAAAATTACCTTATATGCTTCTGGAAAAACAGCTTCCAGTCTTAGATTGCAAGCTCCTCAATGTTTTCCAGTCATGATGGTGACCCCCTGAGTATCAAAAACCAACTGACAGTAAGCTTGCTTTCCTTCTCATGGTGCTTTTTAAGGGGTCTCACTGGTCTGTGAACAACCTATTAGCATAAACAAAGCAGCATGTTCAGCTGTGGCACCCTTTCAGTACATACAGCAGAGTTGTGGAAGAGTGAACAGTTTCTCTCTGGCTGTAAATAGTCTTTAAAGCAGTCATTTATTTGCCAGAAACATTTTTCACCAACTCTTTTGTCCTAAATACCACACCATACACTTGGGGCAACCACCTGGGAGCATGGTATACAAGAAACCGGATGGATTGGTGTGTGAGGAGCATTTCAAGACAACAGCAATTTATGCTCAGTCTGGAAGCTGGTGCTGTAAGCAGCTGGTGCTGCAAACAGCTGGAGCTGCAGGGCTGCCTGTGGCTGACAGCCAGCCTGGCCTCCTGCTGCTGGTGCTTCCCGCGGGGATTGGGTTGCATGGTTTGCATCTCCTGACAAGATAAGATACTGGCAGGTCACTTTAATAGTGTAATTGCAGATCGAGCTATATCAGGAGTAGGCTGAGGGTTGTTTTGCAAGCTCAGAAATTAATCTTTAGGTCCTTAATTGCTCTGGAAGACCATGTTGTACCAGGCACTTCTTCTCCCTGGCTGTTAGCAGGGACTTTTGTGGAGCACAAGAGTGGCCATGGGCTCAAAGTCTTGTTTATGGGCAAAGGAGACAAACGTTACAAATAAGGAGAGCCAAGAGTTTAATATTGGTATGGCTGAAATGTTAAGGGTCTAATAATTATTAGTCCAGATCTCAGTGTTACACAAAAATAAATAACAATGCTGTTAAAATTGTTTTATACACACACTAGTTAGTCTATAAGCCCTTTGGGTTATGCTCACCCTTCCACTGCTCCTGTGTCCTGCAGTTGGTGGTTCCATTCTGATCAGGCTGGAGGTGTGTGGGCTGGAGTCCTTCACTGGGAGGAATTCAGTGTTCAAGATGATGGTTTCTTCTTCCTCACCCTAAGATGTACTTGAGGTATTTTTTTTGTGCGTTTGGAAACACACATTTAGACTTTCCTCTTTCTTTATTGGTCTGCAGCTCCACGTGCATCCAAATTTACTATGTATGGTGTCTTTCCTGTGTGTCACATCCTGTTCCTTTGTTATGGTGTCATCGGTAGATATCTGCAGATGTGGAATTAGGAGGATCTTTTCTGATACCACATTATGAAATGGACCGAGACAATAGGAAAGGCAATGTAGGTGAACAATCCACATTGGCCAGAGAGTAGACAGAAAGGCTCTTTAATTTCCCTGTAATACAATACTGTGTTTTTAGCTGAAATCATAAGCAACTTGTGGTGACCTCTTTTTCCACAAATGGCTGGCTACTTGGTTGCTCAATCGCAGAACTGAAAAGTCAAACTTTTGTGATAACACAAGCTATGGAGTTGGGGGTACCAGTAACCAGTATGGACTATGTAACCAGTAGGTTGGACAGGTATATGTCTTCAGATTAGAATACCATCCCAGATCATCCTCAGATCTCAGGACAGGAGTTAGTTTCAATAAAAGGGTCATTTGAGCAATTAGGAAATGTGCTGAACCCCCTTGATCAGGTTGTCATCACCATGAAGGGTGAGGCTGTGTCTGCTGTGCACTCTGGCAGCACCCAGTGTGATGGTTGTTGTGCTGTTATCCAGTTCCATGGCAACTCAGGAACCTTTTGTTTAACTCCTTTCTAATATTAGGATTGACTGCAATATGTATGTCTCTTATTTCTAATTATTTTTGCAAAGTTGTCCTGAGTGCTTTATGAAGCTTGCTGAAACGGCTGTTTGGAGGCAAGCCTAACTGTTACTGATTTGAAAATTAATGTTAGAAGTAATACAACTTCAGCCTTTCCCTTAAGCAGCCCGTACACCCCCGTTTGTCGTGCTTTGAATGCAGGAGCAGCGGGTGTCAGGGAGCAGAGGTGTGGGTGTCACTGCCGCTGGTGGCCCCGCCTGGAGCAAGGGGCGCTGGGGCGGCCGGGGGGCTCTGTCTGCCGCTCGGCGGTAACTTCATTAGTGCACTGGGTCACTGGTGTGTTGCTGTTTGCGGTTGTCGGAGTAGGGAACGGCGTCCCGTCCGTTTGTGTTTCGGCGCCGTTTCCGCCGCAGAGCCCCGGGGGGTGAGTCCGGCCCCGCAGAGCCCC
>NW_009954216.1:2603770-2608875 GCF_000747805.2 Chaetura pelagica | reverse complement strand
AGAGCCCCGGGGGGGGTCCCGCTCTGTGCTCCGGGCACCCCCGGGAAGGGGCGGGAGCGACCGAAGGGGCCCTCAGATAACGCTTATCGCCCCTGCGGCAGCCGGGGGACTTATCTGAGACCGGAATCCGAGTCTTCTGCAATACACAACTGATTGTGAAAGTAGTTTCATTTCAGTAAACCAGAAGAAAAACATTTAAACGCTTTCCTTGAACCTAATTTGTTTTCCCAAAGCAACTTGTACCCTGTTATGTGCAACAAACTAGGCTGATAGTGCTAAGTTTAGAATTTATTATTTTATCTTAAAAAACATTTTATTTAGAAATGTATCTAAAATAAATAGACAGGGTTGATCCTGAGAATGTGTGTGCTTGAACACGTGAACATTTTATCTTCCAAGCTTTCTGCAGTAAGAAAACTTCTCTACTGTTGGTTACCACAACAAGTCCTTCTGTAAGAGTTTATCAGTGAGACACCTACCTGTTAATTGAAGGGTATAAAATATTGATTTGACTTCCATAAATACATTTCTGCTAACCTTGTATTATTTTTTTAAAACTGCTAAAAATTGTGAATTTGTTTAAAAGCTGTTGATGATCTCAGAGAGAGGGATATTAAAACAAAAAAATTAATTTCTTACTGAGCATTTCTAAAAAGAAAAGTGATTACAAGATGTTTTGTACTAGAACCAAATAAATTCTAATTGTGTTTTGTGTTCTCATGAAAGGGTGCCAAGTAGAGGCTCTAGTTCATTAGGCTAAGTTCATTTTAAATTTGAGCACAAAGCTTTGACTGAAATCTGACTTTCCTACATCCTGAATGTGGTAATAAAGTAAATAGGTTTTTTGTTTGAAAAGAAATCTTTGATAGACTGAGGGAGGCCTGTTGAGATTTTAAAACCATGAAGACAATATCTTGGGTGGAAACATTAAAACTATGGAGTTCTCATGTGTGGATACTGTGCTGGTAGGTGACTCTGGAGCGTCTGTACACATAGCATAAATATAAAATACTACTTGATTTTTATCCCTACCCTTCCTTCCCTTTAATTTACACAACATACTGGGTTTTGGTTATAACTACATTTTATACTGGGTTTTGTATAGAAAGTTTTCTGTTAATTCACTACATTTACTTTTCAATATTTGCTAAATATTCAGATGTCACTGAGTGTCTATATAGTACACATTTAATTACACTTAGGCATCTGTATATAATTAGTGTGATTGCCTCTGGAGATTCTGATGCAATAAGCTGTTTAGAGTGTCTCTTCAGAAGTTTGGTATGTCCAAAACTTGAACATTATTTTAGTCTTTGGCTTTAGAAGTACCATATATTAGAGGCAGCTTTGGAAGTGTTAGCACGTTGAGAGACTGTGTTGAATGGTTAAAGTGTTTTATATTCCTGAACAGAGAGAGAATTCACCAGTTAATCTATTACACAGGAATGAACTGCTGTAGGACAAGAAGAGTTGTGATAGCCCAGCGAAAAGGGCCTAAGGAAGGTGCCCGTGTCTCTGCCTAAGAGTAGGAGCCAGTTCATAAAAATCAGTTGGAAATGCTGAGTGTGAGGCCTGGGCTGCGGAGGCAAAGGAGAGTGTTTCTGATCTCCCAACTCGGTCTTGGTCTGGTGTGGGTGACATCTCACTGCTGGCTCCTGTCCTGCTGAGCCATCAGGGGAGTTGAGGCACTGTGCCCAGGGCCTGGGAGGGACCAGCTGGTCCTTGCCACTTTGGGCACTGAGGGTGGTTACCCAGAGCCACCCGTACCCACCACCAAACCGCATGGAGACAGAGCTTGGATGCTGCAGAGAAATGGCAGGAGGGATCAGCCTTCCTGGGCTGCCTTGATCCAGCATTCTGTTTTGACGCGGTTGTGCAGGGGATTTGTCTCCACCCTGCGTGGCTGTTTCACTGCAGCTCCTTCAGAAGCCGTCCGACTGGTCTTTGGGTTCCCAAATGAAATACGGAAATCCTAGAGCTGTCTTTGAACACACCAAAAGGACTCGGAGAGAGTTCTTTGGAGAAGCTATTTTTGGCCTCATGAGGATGCTGTCACAGGACTGGTGACAGGCCTGGTGGTCTCAAGGGTGTGTGGTAGCTTTCCAGACATGGAGACTCTTAAGATGGTATCGAATTCCTGCAGTAGGAGTTGAGTGGTGTGCACAAGGCTTCTGAAGACGTTCAAGTGGCAGAACAAGAAGTGCTAACCCCATTCAGATGAGTGTGGTGCAGCTGTGAGATGCATGATCCCCTGAGCAGCTGTTATGTTCTCCACAAGCATGAGTAGCTTCTGGTGTCTCAGTCCCATCGGTTTCCTTTGACTCTACATGGTCATTATAAAATCAAGGCCTGGTAGCTGGGTAATGTACTATCTATGTATTTCCAAGAAAAGTGAGTATTTTGAGAAGAAGCCCAAGTTCTGGCAGGGAACACTTCATCTGTACCGAACACATTTTTGCATTTTGAAACCTCGGAGTTACCACTGACAGGGCAGAATGCTACCAAATAATGCTGTCATGTTACAGCTGGGGTTTTCAGTGCTGAAGTGTACATCTGTAGATGTTATTTTATAACTCTCATCTAAAACTAAGCACCTCTGTTTAATCTTTTTGTAACTTTCCCATCAAGTTCTATTTACAGAACCATACTGACCCTTCTCATAACCCTTCATGGCTCAACCACAGATGTCACCTCTGTCTAGCCTCCAAGTCATTTGATGACTTTAGAAATAGGCTAAAACCATTTTTCCTTAATGAGGCAAATACTCTGGCCTAATTCACCTTCATTTTTCTACAAGGCTCTGTACCCATGCATAGCAGCAGTGGTTCTGGTGGTGGTGCAGACTGTGGGCGAAGTAGTACTAGTCAGTTGTGAGTACTTCTGACATCCCAAGCAGACTTTTTGATCTAATTCCATGTTTTTTCTGAGTTGCATTATGACAGCCCATTTGAGGTTTAAGTTTTGCTAGTAAATCAGGCTGTGTGGTTGGCACTGAATAACTGCTGCTGTAGATGATTGGAACCAATGAGTTGAATGCTGTTTGAACAGTGAGCTTTTATTTAATTAAACTTGGAATATGAAATCTTTTGTGGTGGGTTGTTAGTGTAATTTCTACCATCCAATCTCATGCATGCGGGTGACATCTCTTCCTTGAATGTCCTAAGTCAAATAACACAAATATGGGGAGAGGTAATTTCTATGTTATTAAAAATGTGGCACAGAAAAAAGGATATACAAGCAAATAGAGGAAACATTTTGATATTCGTATGAACTAGTAATTCCTGTGTTTTCTGTAGTAAAAATGTCTACATATTATGGGCAAAGCATACCTGTAGCTCTGTTTCCAAACATTAAAGGAATTTCTGAATAGCATTTCAGATACACTGAGGTGTGGTTTGTTTTTAATTCCATTTTGAATAATTGCTTTTGAAAAAACTGGAATTGAAGTCTCTGTCATGTGAAATTGTCAGTCTGGTACTAAAGCAACTCTTCCGTGTCTGAGCCAACGTTGTGAGTACTGTGTGGAAAGGAAGGCACAGTGATTTTTGCACCCTCTACAGAATCTGGCCTCTGTTGATGGTGTTTTAGTTCAGACAATGCATTTTTAGGCTTTTTGTTACTAAGGACTGATGAGCAATCCAAAACACAATACTGTAAGGCAACATTCAGTGTTCCTCCCGGCAGAGAGCAGTGCAGCACATGGCATTAGCAGAGCAGAGGTGCTGGGGATGGAGCACCCCTGCATTGCCTGAGGGCAGCGGAAGGGCTGCTCAGTGTCCTTTCCTACACGAAGGCACCATCAGTGTGCATGAGGACTAGCTGATAGAAAGGTGATTAGGCTTCTCAGAAGTGTCTCTTTTCCCTGCAGTGTCCAGGACTATGCCTGTGTTCACTACTGAACAACTCCAGCACGGGTTCTCATGCCCTGCTGTCCACGCCAGGCAGAGCTCAGCTGACAGGGTGTTCACCAGAGTGAATCACCCCAGCCAGGAAACAAAACTTGCTGATAAGCAGGGACTGAGAACCATGATGATCATCTGCTTGCAGAACAAAGACACCTGCAAGCCAGTCACTGAATTCTGTCAGTGTTAACTACAATCTATAGACAAAGAGAAGTGCTGTAGGACTTGAGCCTGCTGTTCATGAAGCCTGTCTGGCAACTGGAGCTGTTTGCCTGGCATGTGACTGTTTTTACAGAAGTTTTGTGTCTTCTCACATGGTGGCTGAACAGAAGGCTAACCTTGCTCTCAAGCCTTGGTTGCTAGCATTAAAGCAGGATACACAGTTCTCCACGCCAGAGGCTGAAAAATATTCTGGGGTGGAAATTTTCTTTTGGTGCTCTAAATTCCAAACCCTTTTCTAGTGTTCTACTTTCAACACAGACACCAAGTCTAGAAACTCTGTGTCTTTGCATATGTCATATGCTATTAAACTATGTAGGGGGGGGTGTGTGACCATCTCAGGCAGACTCATTTCTGTTGCACGTGCCTCTTGAGATAGATCCTCAGGCCTTCCCCTGAATTTCATGCTTGCTGAATTCAGGATGATGTTTAGAAACCAGCCTCCCTACGTATTTCAAACAGAATTGTAGGAAATCTCCATCAGTTCTCAGGTGTCTGACTCTGTAGCTTGCACCTAAATCCAGATTTCTTGGCACCTTTCTGAGCATTGCTGCAGCACCTGTAGCAAACCCCTGGGGTCTGTAAACCCCTTTCCTGTGTGAGGATGTTACCGCGTCCATCACTCACAAAGGACTGTAAGGGGGAAAAGAGCAGTTTAAGGGTTTAGAAGCCCGGGACATTGGAGGAAACAAAAGTGTGCCTGACCCTCTCACCATAGATCATTATTGTGCATTTGTGGTGGGAAGAGAGAAATATTTTAAGCATTTTGCAGCGATTGCATCAGGGTGTTCAGTGCTGGTTCCTGTAGGAGGATTAACCTTCACCTGCCGTACCGTGCGAAGGCGCCTGGAGGGCCCGGCCCGCCCGCTCCATTGCCCTTTTTTAACTGGTTTTGGGGCGCAGCGTCGGCACCGCCCGGGCTGGAGTTCGTTCCTGCCGCCCCCGCTGTGGGGCCGGGGCCGCCCCCGGGCACAGCCCGGTGCG
>NW_009954216.1:2577150-2601886 GCF_000747805.2 Chaetura pelagica | reverse complement strand
GCCGTGCGGGGCTTCGGGAGGCTGCAGTTCCCTGGGCTTTATCTGGGGTCTGCAGGAGGGGCAGTGCCGGGGGAACATCACCTGCAGATGTGCCCGCTCGCTGCCTCAGAGGGTCACCGAGGCGTGTGCATTGTAGTGCCCGGAGTGTCTTCGGGAGTCGGGAGTATGAGGTGTCCCAGGCACGCACCTGCAGAACCAGGAGGGCTTGCCCTCTTTGAAGTGCTCAGCAGCTCGCTGTTAATACAGGGCCTAAGAACAAAGGAGCTGCTGCGAACAGGTTTTGCTGTTTAATAATTACAAGTCTTCTAATTTATTTCAATAAGCTGCTTTAGAGGGAAGAATAATTAATCTATGTAGTTTTGCAGTTTTGTCACTGAATCAGTCCAGTGCATGTAGTTTGAAATCATTGGGGAAGAAATTCAATCCATGAATAAAAGCAAGGGTGTATAGTGCATGTAGGTAAGAACAGCCAGCACAGCCCTGCTTCTGCATCTGACCATTCCTGTTGAGCAGACTTGGCTCTGGACTTAGGATTTACAGTATTAATTGGACACTTAAATAGCAAGCTGAATTTTCACTTGGCATCTAAGCTCTTCTTCCTCCCTGTGTGTGTTTGTAAGGGTTTTAAAATACATCAAAATTTTAAAATGCTGCCACAGCATTTAAAATAGGTCAGAATTCTCATCCTGCAGACTGTCTTGGGAAAAGCTACAGCTTTGCAATAAGTTGGTACCTTCCTTATTGATTTGTGATTTTTTTTTCTGACCTTCTGCTCATCTTAAAGAAACAGAGGTGGCCATTTTTAGGAGGAGTGAAGAAGTGAAACTTACATCTTGTAACGGTTTACCTTGTTCCATGTCAAGAGCAGTGCCTGCAAGTAGTAGAAGTCTCCACAGGCACTAGCAGAGTTTAATCTTCCCCTCAAAAGAGACTTGATCTAGTTAGTGATGAACTTAGTATCTAAGCTCTGTTTATATGGGGCAGCCAGAATAGCTTTAAATTAACTCCTTTGGATAACTCAATTTTGATTCTGACTATCAAGGCAGGCAGGGTGATTTGGAAAAACATTGACACTGATATTTTACTATTGGAGAACTGTTTCAAATTAGTTTTTCTAGCTCTCCATTTTTGTGTTTTCTGACATAATTGTGTCTTGCACTGAATTAGCTCTGTTTGTGTCAAGCCTGCTTTAAACAATTGTCTAACCTTGACAGCTGCTTCTTTGTTTTAATTGTGAAAGATGCACAACTTTTACAGTATGTTGAACTGCAAGGAAAAATGAGAGCTTGGTCTATTTACCAAAATAAAAAGTGCAGTTATGTGAAGAAACAATCAGAATGGATTGTGGTTATCTAGGTTTGGATGTGGGATGAGAACTTCATCTCCCTGTCTCCTCACAGCTTTTCCAAATGGGATTGGGAAGTGCCTTTGTCTTTGGGGCACAGCGGGGAAGGGATATAGCAAAGGGATTATAAACCACTCTGTTGTCTGCTAGAGGGAAACTGTAGAAAAGACAGAGTTTTGCTGATATGTTTATCAGCCAAAACATAATGTCTGCCAAACAAAGCAGTATTTCATTATTATTTTGTGTGCAAAAATCTGGATTCCTTCATGGCTGCTGACTTAGACTTCAGAGTTGGCAAACATCTGTGTAGGACCTGGAACACTTGCTCCAAGGACGTATTCCCTTCTTGGGTGAACTGGGACACTGTTAAATGGTGTGCCTGTCTTCTGCAGGTGCAAGGTCAGAATTCCAGTTTCTAACCATATTTAATGGTGGAGGCTTCAAATAGAATGTGACTGTGCAGATTTGAGGGCTACAAGCTTAAAAATGCTGCCACCATTGCATGTACAACGCAAGCAAAAAAAGTGTAGGGCTTAGTGTCGGAAGGAAAAATATGGCTTTGTGATACAGGGTTTAGCCTCAAATAGCTGGTTTCCCTTTCCAACGTGGCTATTTGCACTGCTTGCCTTTGATAAAATCCTATAAGTTCTCCCAGCCTCTCTCTCTCTTCTATGAATGGGGCTAATGCCTTTCTCCTATTTACAGGATGCTGTCAGATTTTGAAGTACTGTTCTGGGGAGAGCTGTATAAGCACTTACGGTGTGCTACCTAATTAAACATTCACATTTGATAACCCATTTGTATCAGGAATTTCAGAAACTTTTACCCAGACTTATCTTCACATGTTACTTCTTATTTCACATATACTGCATCAGTGTTTAGTATGGGTGGGTTACTGCTTGGATTTTGTGTTAGTTTGCCAGCTTTAAAGTCTGTAGAAGTTAAAAATCTGAGCAATAAATTACTGCACCTTTGCTGTTAAGGCATAAAGGCAAGTACTTGATGACTTTTGAATTGGTTCAACAAATGTCTTCCCCTGAGTATCCTGAGTCCTTTCCAAGTATTTTGGTTGAAACCACTCTCTGTCTCGTAATGGTTAGAAGTTCTTGGAGGGCCTGCAATTACTGTCAACCAAGACCTGAAGAAGTACTGTTGCTGCTGTGTTACATTTAGTTGGGGAACTCCCTCACTCATGGAGTGATAGTACAAAACTGTGAACAACATTTCACTCAGCTTGACTTTGTCCAGATGTTTTAGCTCGATTTATGAAAGGAAATTGGTGAAGATAAATTGAACTGTATTTGAGGAAGTTTTTCTAAGTTAAAATGCATTCCCCTTCTTTTAAAGATTCTGCTCTCCTAAAAGATACTCAGGGAGCCAAACAGGGCTTTCATTTATGGCTGAGGTTTTGACTAGAAAAGACTAGATTAAATTTAAGGAAATAAAATAAAAAAAATAGTAATTGCATTTTGTGAACCATGATCTAGTCAGTTCATTTAACCAGCATGTTAAACACTTAAAATTTCAGGCTGGACTGTTATGGTCTTAAATATTATATGGGTTTATTAACATCTGAACTGCCTCTGTGTTGTCACTGGTGTGGATTGAGTTTATTTATGGGCAAGGATTGTCAGAGGGTTATGCTGAACTAGCCCTGGAACACTGGAGCTCAAAGCTGTTGCTGCCAACCTTTCCAAGGGTTCTAGTGGCGGACGAGCTGTTGTGCTGACAACAGTCTGCACTCCTTGTCCTTGGTGCAGGTGGTTTCTTCCAGCAGTGTCTCAGCTTCCTTACACCACATGTGATATCAGGCAGAGATAGCACTTGATGTCATGCCCTGGGTGTTTTGCTCTTCTTCAGCTCTGTTCCTTACCCAGTGTTGATGGATAATGGATTTGTTCCTTTATGCTGCTGACCTTGCTTTTTTGGGGGTATAGAGTTAGCAATGGAAATCTCTATCCATACATGTAAATGGTTTGGTAAAGAAGGATGTAGTATAAAATAACTGTTTTAGCAATCTACGTTTACTATGATGTGATATGGAGCAAATATTTAAAATACTAAGTCAACTAAACCCTTAAGACTCTGTCAATTAAACTGTCACCTGAAGAGATTCCTGAGCAGAATCATAATGCTTGGGTTCAAGAATAAATAATTGTCTTTGCTAAGTTCTGTGAATTTCCAGAGCATATTACTTGACTTGTTCATGACTGTATCCTCCTTCTTTTTGTCTTACTGTCTTGAGGAGAGAAAGTCCCTAAAGAAGCTTGTAATGTGAATTAAAATTACTCTGTCCGTTCTCAAATCAGTAAAACAATTACCCAGGAAGTTTAAAGTAGAGTGATGATGCTTCTGAGCTCTGGGGCCAGTTGTGGGGCTGTTTCCCATCTATCAGCGTTCTACATGAAAAAACACATCTTGGTGTTTTGGCCTGGGGAGTTAGTCAGAAATTTCCTGCCGCTCCTCATGGAAAGGCAGGTGTGCTGGTGCTGGCTGTTTTGGAGCATCTCAGCCTGTTCCTCCTTACATGTTTTAGTTTTGACTGTTTCTGCATGGGTACTTTGTAAAGTTTCATTGGGCAAAAGGCTTGTCTAAAGAAAGCTGAGAGGTGGTGGGATGTAAATAAGTCCCCAAGAATTCTTGGCCATGCTGTTGTTGCAGGAATAGTGGCAGTGATTAGAAATATAATGAATGTTTCTAGGTAAGATGGATCCCTCAAGAAGGGGGATGAGCTTCCACTACATCATATTGCACATAGGAACGTGTGGGAAAATCTTCCCATGATATCACCTTCATCTTACCAAAGGGAAATGAGCCTCTGGCATTCTGTTTTTAAAAGTAGGAGTAACAGGTTTCATGAGCAGTTTGTCCTGTCTTGGTGTCACAGCTTCATAAATGCCATGACTGAGCAAAGTAAAATGGACTTGAAACATCTTCCCACAATGGTAATTAGCAGGGTAGGTGATCCTACACTTGCAGAAATATTAGAGGTGGGGCCAGGGACTTGTCTTCATGAAAAAATGTTGCTGGCAATACAAAGAATTATCATATACATGCTGGAGGTCTGGAGAGTTGCACATGATGGCTCATTGCCAAATAGACAGATGATGTTAGAAGATGTAAACACAGACTACAAGATGGAATGCAGCTTACATAAATGCATCTTTGTAATAATGAAATTCCACAGCTCGTGGCAGTTTGCTCTGCAGAATATCATCAAACTTTATAATAGGTGCTTACATGGGGCTGGATAGCAATAAAGATTGGAATTTCCTACAAGCAGCGATCAAAGGAAGCATTAAAAGTATCAGTGTCTTTACTCTGAATTAGTTACCTTTAGGGGTCCTTTGTAGAGATTTTGGCTTGTATTTGCCCCTCTCCCCTCAATTCTCTGTGATAAATCAGCAGGCTTCTTCCTCAGCTAGTGTTTCTTCAGAGGCAGAGAAGAGCGTGCTCTCGTTCTACAATTCTTTCCATTCTGGATGTGACAGTCAGTGATAAAAATATATATGTAAACTAGGTCCTGAAAAGGACAGGAGGATAGAAAAGCTTTTATGCTGGAGGAAGGCCTCAGAAGTTTAGGGGAAAGGGATTGGCCAAGTCTGTGCAAGAGAATACCTTGGAGCCAGCAGGCCTCAGCAGGTTAGCAGCCGATAGGTTTATGGGAGAAAATGGTCAAAAGCTTATCATAGCTCACAGTAACTGTACAGCAGAGCTGCTGTGGGGATTGACACTCCAGAGGGGATCCAGAATGCCAATTGTACCCCCTCTGTGAGCCAAAAAATGCTGGTGTTGGCAAGAACCCAGGGATGTTCTCTGTCCCAGGTGCCCGCTGAGCTGCAGCAGTTTGGTGCTGCCATGGGACTGGCCACTCAGGAAACCTATAGAAGCACCTAGTAGTAATAACTCCATTGAGTTTGGCTCAAACATGAACTTCTGCTCCACAGCAGCCACTGTCTCTTGCAGACCTCTTACTAAGTGCAGCATGTTGGTGGAAGCACAGCACTGAGGCCGGGCAGGCCTGACTCTGGCACTGACCCCAAGGCGCTGGCCGCTGCTCAGCCTCTCCAGTCTTGGGACTGCTGCTTTCTGTCTCATTCTGAAGCAGCTCTTCCAGGTTCTAAAACCAGTCTCCCTGCAAAATTCACGACGAGGAAACTGGGGCCAATCCCATCAAAATAACTCTGTCCATACTGATGTGAAGTAACTTTTAAATCAGTGGCAGTTTTTCTTAGTATGCAGTAAATTAAGTTGTACGTTCAGTTCAGGCTACTCATGTTGGAGGGACGTGTCAGAATAGCCCAATTTTTTAAGGCATTATAAATTAATTTAAAAGCATGCTAAGTTCCAGGAGACATTGACAAGAAAACTAGAGGAGTGAGGGTTTTTTTTGGTTTTTGTTTTGTTTTTTTTTACTTAAGATGCAATTTGGATACCTCTGAGATCAACTGGTGTTTGAATAGGGAATATCGCCTTAGAAAACATTGTCTTCTTGAGTTGTGAGTTTTGAGACCATTTAAAATAGACAGGAAAAATTTCTAAGGAAATGAAGCAAGAGTCTAATCCTTAGAATAATCCCTATGAATGATTTAGTGTGCTTTAAAAAAGAAAACTGTATTTAGATTTGAAATCAGAGTAATAAAATGTTTCAGCAACACAAGTGCTATCGTTTGACTTTTTTGAGAAGGCATTCAGAGGGCACATACTTAGCAAGAATGGAGTCCAAGATCACAGGAATGCAAACTGTAAAGTTTTACTATAAAGGGTTTATTTGTGTTTTGTTGTTGGTTTTTTTCCTTGAATGCTGTTGGTAAACACTCGGAAAAATACTTTCTCTGTGTTATCTGCACCTGTCATAATTAACTTTCAAAACCCACAAGCACTGATGTCACGTTTGGAAAATCTGTAACTAGTAAAAGTTTCAATTCTAGAATCACTTAACTATTCCTAAATAAAATGAAGTTTGAAGGAGTGCTAAAGTTACCATGGGGTAACCTTCATGCAGACATGTTTCTTTGCTTGCTTGAGCACATCTGCCTTGGGGTGCATTGGAGCCCACTGCCTACACCCCCAGTGTGGAAGGACCCAAGGTCCTGTTGGTGGTGAACAAAAGCTCATGGGGAAAGAAATACTTCTGTTATCAGACAAATTATTCCAGCCTGATGACATTGGCAACAGGACCATAGGAGTGGAGGAAATGAAGAGCTTCAGGTTGGTGTGGAGGAGGTGTTTCACTGGAGGCTGGATTGCAAAGCATGTGAAGTATTAGTGCAGAACTTGCCCAAAGGTCTCCAGAGTTCAAGACAACTGTTTTGGAAAGGGACTGAAGTGTCTAACAATCTTCTGTATTTAAATAAGCTTTTAGTTGACGTGTGTTCTTTCTTTTGGTGAGATGTGGGCTGCCTTTCTCTTACAATAAAGACCTCCACCCCACCAAAAACAAAAACAAAGAAAAAAAAAAAAAAAGGAGAGGCATTCCTCATCTTTTTATGCACAAAGCATTAATTTCAGTAGGAGTTGGGTATATGTTGGGATCAGGCCCGTTAATCTCAAAAATAATTGTGTATCGCAGAGATGTGAAAACTCAGAGTCCTGGAGCTGAGTGGGGAAATTGTGCTTTAGTCATAGTTATTACCTGATAGGATAAAGTGCTATAAATTAAACTACTTGTCAGATTTGGAGTTATTCCTGCACTTGTTTGGTGCTTTCAGTATTAACGTTCTGAATAAAATAGTTGCTTAATTAGGGTAATGTTTTGGCAATACTCTGATTACTTGATCTATTCCATCCTTCAGTCTTTTCATTGGGTTACATGAGTTCATCTAATTTGCAGTTTAATTTTTTTCCTCTAAAATGCTGTTTAATATCAGCTACCGAAGTTCAGAGGTATGTTACAGCCTCTATATATTATGTAAAATTATCCTGTTTATGCATAGACTGCCAGAAGTGAATGGTTGCATAAAATATGAGATCTTAAACACTCAAAATTAAATATTTCAAAAACTAAGTACTCCTGTGAACAGGGAGAGGTTATGGATTTTCCAAACAATTAAGCTAATCAGTAGTGAGGAGAGAATTTGTCTCTGGACAAATTAATCTTTATGCATATTCCTGCCATTTTGTACTGCTGTGTCTCTAGCTGATTAGATGTACCTCAGACACCATCTGTAACCAGCAGTTCTATGTATTTTACATATATCCTACGTTTGAGCAACTGACACCTTACTCAGCTGAATGTTTTTAGTTCCCTTTGCTGTAGCTTTCCTCTGCCCATCCAGATCTGACTATCAAAACTGCTAAACAAGGAGCAGAGGCATTTCAGCCTTTATGTGTAATTAGAGAATTAAAAAGTAAGGTGGATAAAAAAAGGCCTCCTGGTTCTGTAGTGTCATTCAGGCAGTTTTCTTCTAGTCTTTTAATGGTAGGCAGTACACACCTGACAGTCTGTCGTAGCTGTATTTTGTTGCTGGGCCTGAGGTGTTGAGGCTGTGAACGCTTTCCTGGCACTCGGGGTGTGTACTGTTGATCAGCTTGAACTTGGCTTTTCTGATGTTCTTCGTAAGTGGATGCTTAATACTTACCTGGTGCTCTCTATGCGAGCTTCAGTGTCTGGGCTGTGGACTGGAAACAGTGGAGAGTAGCAGGAGGCAGCAGCCAGTGTGCAGCTGGCACATTCCCGGGCTGGAAGGGGTAGCTGTGGATGTTCATGTGTGCTGATATGAAGGGTGGGGAGCAGGGTGTGAGGCTTTCAGAAGAGAACTTACCCCCTCCAAGGTGCTTCTGGGGTTACAGCACCAGCTAGCTCATCACCCAGAAAGGCAATGATGGCATTCCAGAGTTGAACCTTGGGTAGATAAGGCTCAGTATAAAACCGGATGTGGAAGGAATTCCCAGGTTTATCTTTATCTTTTTTGTGTCTGTGGTATCTTGCAGGATCGTTTAGTTGGCAGTTTGACCTGTGTCATACTCTTAAACTATCACAGTATGTTGCAACCATACAGAGCTCTAGGCAGTCTTAATTATGCTTTAGCCTTCTTTAAGAGAAAACCATAGGTGTTATTTACTGAGATTAGATTAGTATGGGGTTTGAAAAAACTGTGATAACTTGCAATACTGAATGTAATAGTCATCTACAGGAATTCCACACATTTCTCTTAAATCCAGATACTATATGGAATGGAATCCCTGCAAGAAGACACATTGTTCACATATTAATGGAGGGTGAACTTCTCTTCATAACCCTTATTTTTTTCCATAAAACATAGATGTCAGTGGTCTGTTATTTCCAGAGATGGAGCACTTTCAGCACACAGCTCAATGTTCTGGTGACAGCATTTGAAGAAAGAAAACACTAGTTATTTCAATAAAATCTGCAGACTTGCAATCCAGTACACATAAACTTCATGTTCTATGTTTGTCCATTTACACTGATGCAGCAGCTTGCTATGGGTGGTGCCTGTTGGCCAGCAGAAAGCTGGAAGGAGCTGGTGTGTCGCCAGCCAGCATCACTGCAGAGACGCAGCAGCAGGGAGAGGCCTTGTAGAGTTATCTTGACACTTGGCCTAACGTTGGGATCTGCAGGAACACCATCAACCTTCTGCTGTTACTAAACACTGCTTTTGGAAAGTATTAGAGTCCCTCAAGCAAGGTGGAAATCTGCCCATGCTCCAGTGAAGGAGACTTGAGCTGTGGGTGAAGCTGAGAGGCAGAGTTGTGCCCGGGGCACCAGCATCTCTGTGTCCCCCTCTGGAAGGAACAGCCACTGGGTTTCCTGCTTTTGCCTGCTTCCACGTTGTGGGATTCTTGTTTCTGCAGATGCCACCAGGGGCTTGTACGTGTGGTAGTGGGTCAGTAGTGAACGTGGACACAGTTCCTCCTAGTCCTTAGTTTCTTTTCTGAACAGTGCAGTGTTGCTTTAGTTAACAAAGGAACCCTTCTGTATCTGATCTCACATCTTCAAAATCAAAAAGTAGGCTGTTGCTGTCACCAGCAAATGCCCCTTTAAAATCCAGATCAGAAGTTCAGATATGCACAGTCAGGAAGCAGCATTCAAAATGAATTTGATTGAAGTTGGCCCTTGCAGCAGTGCTCTCCTGTGCCTGGAGTCATGTTCCTGATTGTTCAGCTCCTGAACACCATCCGAGCTACAGCACATTTTGCTCAGTCTTCAGGGGAGAGAGTTGAAACTGCGATACAACAGGCTCAGTGAATTAAAACCAGTTGAGTTTCAGGCTCGCTGACAAAAGTTCTACAATAGCCAGGTTCAAAGTGTAAAACTTTCTGTTTAAAAGAAAATCAAACTGATTTTGATATGTACATTTCTTTATATAAGCATTTAATAAAGAAATAACAGTGGAGCACATTGTGTCTTTAGAGATCAAATGCTGAATAGAAATGAATTGGTTTTGTGTGCTGTCTGTGAATTAAGTGGTTACTGTTGCTTCTTGAGCAGCAGCCCAGCCCACTTTTGTGCTGTGCCAGGTGGGGCTCTGGGTCCCATGTCCAGCAGCAGGTCCAGGGCTTAAATGCTTCCAGCTTCAGCCCTTGCAGGTTTCTCACCACTGGTGCATGGTCCCATCCCCTCTATGCTTGAAAAGCTGGGTAGCTCTCACTGAGGTTTTGCCGTTAGCAGGTTATGGTGGTTTAGTGAGATGCTAATTAACTGAGGGTTAATGCATCTCTGTACAGCTTATGCAGCTCTAGTCTTTGATCCTTTGATTTGGTGAAATGGATTCAATCCTGTTTTATTGCTCTTGGTTGTACCTGGGATGTGCAGAGAACTGGTTCCCCGGAGAGGAAGTTAGGTAGACACTGCTCTGTAATCTCTTTGCAACCCAGTGGCATGTTGTCTTCAAGGATTATTTGGGGATTTCAACAACTGAATGGTCTCTTGGATTGCTCCAGGACTAGAAAAAAGTACTTCTAAGACTTGCTGTTAATTATCCTAGATAGATTGTCTTAGATGTACTTGTGGATGCTGCAGTCTCATTGTGGTGAGCAAACATGGTCTTCTATAGATTGTTCTTTTCCTTTTCCTTCCAAATAATGAGATGGATAGATGGATGTATTTTACAGAAGCATCTCAGTTCATGTTTGCTTAAAATTCCCATCCAAATACACTGATACTTTTTCAATCCAGAAGAAGGCAGATGAGATTGTGACATGCCTTGGTTCTCACCCTGGGGGAGGGCTTTCTAGCACTGGATCAAAAGATGCTGGTTCAGCACCCTCTATTTTATCAAGGCAATGAGGAAAAAAGTATCCTACTGCAGTGAGAGAGCTTAGCAGAAGTCATCTTTGAGTCCTCTCTGAATCATCAGTATAGGAAGAAAATTCAGGCTATTGAGTTTCTTTTGCAAAGGCAGGGAGAGGTGTCTTCTTGTGCTGCTCTGGTGTTGCTCATAAGTTAGTTCAGGTTGGAAGGCATCTCTGGGGGTCACCTGCCAGTGACCTGCTCAAAGCAGGGCTGTCTTCATCAATTCCTTTCTCTTTTGAATCTGTGGTGGGACTGACACTAATGAGCTGCAAAATTCCAAATGACACCAGGAACAAAGATGTGCCTACCATGTCATTTAGGTAAAATTCTCTGTACACTCATTTTTTGAAGAATTTTCTATTCCATTTCTGGGGTGAATTTATGTTACCATAGTGTTACCGTTATGTTACTGGTGTTATGCCCTGGCTGTAATCATGGTTGTATCTGGTTTGGGAGTTCATAGTAAACGAACAACTGACAACTATTTTGGTAGTTAGATTTGTGAGGGAGGTGTTTGCATGGCACAGTGTCTTTCAGTTCTGCTGGCTCACCTGAAGGAGAATGGAAGGTGCTTTTGCCACTCCTTCAGGAGCCACCTTTCTGGCAGAAGGGAGGGGAAACCAAAGCCTCCATTGTTGAAGTAGTTGGTGTTCATGAACCTCCTGTGGAGCCTGGCTGTGGGAATGTTGAGTGCTCTGCTTGGGGAGTCACCTCCTGGTAAGAGGGCATGTGGGTGGGTCTGTCACACCGGGACGTTTGCATAGCTCATCTCTCGCATCCACACCTCTCCCCCCACTTGCTTTCTCTGAAGATGTTGGACTTACTACAAAGGACTTCTCAAAGCAGGGCTCCTTTTGCTATTCAGCAGTGTCATACATTAAAAAAAACAAACAACAAAACAACAACAAATCAAAACAACTGTAGAAGCAGATGTACATCTTTTATCCATGTTTCCCTTGTGATGATGTGGCACGTCACAGGTAGCATCCTTGAGATGAGACAGGGCAGGAACTTGATCAGAGGAAGCGACGAATTACTGAGTTTTCTGCTTCAGGCAGGCAGGGGGGAAATGAAATCCTGCTGTCTTCAGCATTACAGGCTTTAACCCAGTTTCTTACTGTGAGATACCAATTCTTACTGGATTATTTTGTTACAAAGATATGTAGAATGCAGTCATCCTTCAGATCCTTGCTGTTTTCCTTCAGAAATAAGTTAAACACATTTAAACTCTCCATTTAAAGCTAGAAAGGAAATGTCCTATGTTTTGACAGTTTATAATCCTTAGGAGGTAACTTTGTATCCAGTGTCTTATTCTGTGCTGTGTTAAACATCCTGACTGGATCTTTTACTGTTCAAGCAATTGCTGAAAAATCACAAACGTTTTTACCTGTCAGGTCTCCTACTCAAAACAGGCCCAGTTCACAGGGACTGGAAGTCTGTTGCAGCCTGGTCACTGCTTAGACTCCTCCTGAAAAAGTATTAGAAACCAGAGAGGTCATCCAGCACCATAAGCTGATTTGGTTTACATGGAAATGGAAAATTAAATGCATTAAGTGTGTTTTAATCAGATGCATCTAATGAAGATGCAGAGTGGCTCATACTGTCTGTGCATGGTAATTTCCTGTGTGTATATTTCTCTTCTGTTTTGATTTAGAAGCTGGCAGATGCTTTTCTCTTTGTTTTTCTTTGTGATACTTTTGGAAATCTTAATTTCAGTATGGAGTTCTGTGAGCATTTCTGATATCAGACCCCTGCAGAAGAAACAACCCTGGCCTCCCCTGGGGACAGTGGGTAAGTGATGTCAGAGCCAGCGGTGCCATCACATGCACTTGCAGCAAAGCAAGAAAGGCAAAATAAATTACTTGATAAAGAAGTCAGTGGGCATCTAGCCGAAAAGCATTGTGGACACAAATTACATGGGCAAGTATGATGTCTGCCAAGAGAAATTAAACTATTAAAATCTCCTGTGCAAACTGGAACTGCCGGGGGGATGTTGGAGAAGGTCAGTGATTGGAGTCTGTGCAATCACGGATTTGATCAGAACCATGAACTGTGGAATTGCAGCTCTCAGGTTCTGCACCTCTCTGCCTTAATGACCATGAGCAGATAGCTTTGAATTGTTATGCTTCAGTTTTGCTGCCTCTGAGACCAACTGACCCCTCAGCAGGAGAGGCATATTCTGCTGCTGCTGCGTCTCTTTCCTCCGAGCAGGTCCAGCCCAGCAGCTCCACACAGGCTGCGCTTATGTTCACATGCTCGTGGAATTGCCACTGAGGAGACTGTAGCTCAGGCTTAGTCTTAGCAAGGCTTTGTATCTATAACATTTAGACAAGGGTCTACCCCCCACTTCCCCTTTCTAAGGGCAAAGAAAAATACTACTGTATGTTTTGTGTTAAACTGCTTTCATGCAGCAGTACCTTGTCTGTTAACACGTATTCTCCAGTGTTCTTTGTGTACACCTTCTTTGCCAGTAACTTCTAAAACAGTCTCTTCTTTGAAGGGAATATTTATGTGAAGTCATGTTTTAATGACTTGATTGCTGCAATCCACAGGCAGGCAAATCCCCTTCAGTACTGCTGGTTGCATTAATGCTGCCAATTGAGGCAGTGCAGGACTTGAAACAGAAAAGGTCTTGCATGGGTCACACGTGATCCCTATCTGCATTGTGGGAGTACAGTGACATTCAGATACAGGACTGCTTCTTTTCTTCCTTTTAACCTATAAATAGCATTAAAGGTTTTTTTTTAGCAGGGAAGAATGAGGCCATGGCACCCACCTATACATTGATAGCTACACTCACTGTTACAGCTTCAGGAAAATGCCTTGCAGCATTAGTAGGTCTTACTGCAGAGTAAAGTTGGTGGCTCTCTTCCTGCTCTGCAGTGTATCTCACTCTGTTTCTCCTCCTCTATCCCTTTATCTCTCTGCTCAAAGTTAATTGTGGTTGGACACATCCTGTTTGATAATAAAACAGGAAACAGTTGGAAGGGGAGAAGTAATAATGGGTTTAAGGGTTTAGATCACATTGATTTTAATATAGCCAAATGGATGCTCGAGCCCATTTTTAATGAATCTTGACACTCAGAATAGCAGACATTTCAAGGAACATCCTCTCTATATTTTGGTATCCTAGCTCTTTGACCATTGGAAGCAGTATGAAATAATGGGAACCTGAGCTAATTTAGTGTAATCTGAAAGTAGCAAATACGTATATTTGGCATTCCTACTGAAATTCTCTGAGATTTTCTGCCCACCAGAAGGTGACAGGATTTTAAGTACAAGCAAAGAGAGCTGGTTTAAGGACACTGCCATGCTTTATAAAGAGACTTAGTCCCTTAGCACATGCTGATTTCTCTGGGTATCTGGCTGATTTTGATTAAAGCTCGAATAGATACATCCTGTCTTCAGAACACCATGTAGGCAAACTTGCAGAAATTTGGGCTTATGTGTCTGCTGCTGCACGAGCATTTTGTTGTGTAAGTGCTCACCACACCTCTGTCCCTGCCCATAGCTCTTTCCACTCTTACCAGGATTCTTGTGTTCCATAATGACTTCCTTTCCAAATGGTGCTGCTGCTCTGTGAAAACCTGGAGATTTGGACAAAATGTTCTTCAAGGCAGAAGGCAGCATGGAACAACATGTATTCCACTGTATTCCATGTTCCTGGTATTCTTAAAACACTTGTACCTCCATTTGTGTCCTCTGAGAAATTTCAGGGCCTTTCATCCTCTGAAACAGTGGTTTATGAGACATTGCTCTGAGGTGTCTCAGGGTGCGTTATCTCACTAGAGCCAGCCCAGCCCTCAGGGGTGTTTGCCACTGGTGGAGCAGACCCCACCTTGTCCCCCTCGCTCATGCCCATGTGCTGTTGTACTGCCCTTGGGCTGGAGCCAGCAGTCCTGCAGCCCAGGAGATAAACCTGCTGCTACATGTGGCACTTCTGGCTTGCAGGCTGCTGCTAAAAGGTCCTCAGTTTGCATGCTCAACCAAACTGACCTTAGAGGAATCTTTAAGTAAAGTGTTTCTTTAAGTTAGTTTGTGTTTGCTATCAAAATGTTGATCTGTGATTAATATTCAATGACTTGTATCATATGTACATAATAGGCTTTGGAGCTTGTTGGTTTGTGCTAGGAGTAGAGATAAAATACTGCTTTTCATGCCAACAGTGAGCAAAAAAAGCTAAAGACTCAGCAAAGAAGTAATTGTGCTGTGTTAGACTTGAAATAATTTGATCTAAAAAGGCTGGGCAAGGAGCTCTTGTTGGCTGCTGCAGTTCAGTCATGGGTAAGCAGCGTGACTGCATCTCCCATCTATCCACAGATAGATAAACAGCCCTGAAAATATGTCCTTTCTCTGGGCAGAGTTGAAGCTGCAGGAGTCGAGAGGACTCGGACTCTGCTGCAGCTTTGCAGCCTCAACCTTATGGGTTCTCAAAACGAGCGCCTGTTGTGTGGTTGGCTGCCGAAAGTAGAAGGGCTTTTGGATACAGAAACCATCAGCTATCATTAAGCAGTTTTTCACGCTGAGCATAATACGAATGTCTGCTTTAAAAATAAATCCTTCCTATGTAGAGTATGGTTATAGGTCTGATCTGGTTTGCAGGGATACTCCTTCTTCCTTTAGACATATTCTCAAAGCCATTGAAATCTGTTGATCTTTTCTAGTTCTTCACTAAATTAATTTCTGCATATTCTTCCAGAGTTTTCTTATGTAAAATGCCATGAGAACATCTTGATTCACTGTGTAGGAAAAAATTTCTGTGGGGAGCTATACATAAGTCAATTTCAGCATTTTCAGTCTGTTGGTGGTTTGTTGTCCATCTGCATCAATGGAAACAGGAGAATTGTGAAGATTCAGTGTGTCCTTTTACATGAGCCTAGACCTAAGTGTTACCTAAGTTCAGAACTATGCTATATTTCATATTATCTAGCTTAATATTAATAAAATTCAGTGTGCACTGCACTTAGTGATATGTTCTCCTCTGTAAGTGTTTGAGAATTAGCCTATCCAAACCCAGCAAGAGTACAAATGGTGCCTTCCCAAAAGTGGTACGTGATACTAAGTGATTGTCTGTGTAGGAGGTTGTCTTTTGAGTTTCTGAAACACTAAACCTAGATTATAGGCGTATAGATCAGGAACTTGGTGCTTCTGCTCAAAAATGTAGAAAATGAAACTTGCTGCAGGTGTCACTGGAGAGTCACTGGAAATTAGTCAGACATGTTTATCCCACTTGTTTAACTTTGAAATTGTATTCTTTCAGAATCTTCTTGTCTGGTAAAGTAAGTGTACCTTGGCTAAGTAAAAAACGTGTTCAAATGGGTGGAACTATTGTAGATGTGCAGTATGAGTGTGAAAACCAGGGAACAGACATTTGCTGGCACTCCCCTGGCATTGCCTTTCTGCAGTAATCCTGCTGCTGCAGGTTCATGCTACAGATACTTTTCTGTGATATTTAGTTCTGTGGATGAAGCATTCTGCAAGTCCCCTTCTGCTGGCACCCACCATTGGCATCCCCGTCTTTGCCAAGTTGCTGGCGCAGTTGGCCCCACGGTGTGATGGTTGTTCAGGTATCATCCCTGCATTCTTGTCACAGTTCATCTAATGGACATGTTTTAGTACACCAGGACACTTCTCAAGGATCATCCTCTGCTTACCTGCTTATGCCCTGGCCCTTCCTGATCAGGTTTCATTGACAGTGTTTTAACATGTTTTTGTTGATCCAACCATCTTGAATATGACCTTTGTTTTTTTTAAAACTGTATATAATTAATGGTTTTAGCAAGGTAAAGGGAAATTTGACATTATTTAACTTCAAAGTTGAGAGAGAAAAAGCACTTAAAGTATTAAGATTTGTTGAAGGCCATATAGGCATACCGTGTATGCTGAAGACTTGGTAAGTTTGGGTGGTTCAATATTACTGGTCAGTGCAAGGACCCCACAGTGTGTCTGACTCCCCGGGGCTCTGCTGCCAGGACATCTCCAGAGCAGAGTTCCACACTGCCACAGCCCCGGGGGCTAGAGTGGCAGATCCCTGTGCTGCAGAGGTGTATAGGCAGCATTTAGCTACTGCTCTGGCTTTGGCCTGCCTGCCTATCTGAGTAGTCATTTACTGTCTTCCCAGAGGAGAGGTAGTACAGGTGAACGTCTCTATCCTTTACCACTGAAATGTTGCTATACAGTTGAACGAAGCCTGGACAGGCTCCACAGGGAGCTGGTCAGTGTTCTCTGCTGGTCTGATGTCTGCTCACAGCAGAGGTTCTTCAGTTTTGCCAGTCTGTTTCCTTCACAGTTAATCACTCTCAGTAGACATTAATTTTGTGAGGCTGGTATAACCCATTATTGATAAATGATGGTCTGGTGGCTGGATTCATTTGGCAGTAGGTCCAAAATTATGAATGCTGAAGAATTTTAAATGCATCCCAAAAGTTGGACAAACACAGAGTCACTCAAGTCAGAAGGGACTTCTGGAGACTGTTTAGTCCAACCCCAGTGCTGAAGGCCAGGGCAGCTAAAACAGGTTGTGCAGGACTATGTCCTGGGATTTGACTGACTCCTGGGGTGGAGTCTGAGCAACCTACTGCAGTGTTTGATCATCCTTGCAGGAAAAAATTGTTGGCTTCTGGTTTTTTTTTTCGTGTTTGAAGTGTCTCCTGTACATCCTTTATAACTTCACAGTGAACAGCTTCAGCACAGACTAATCTTTTCATATATTTAATCTCCTTCCAGGATGTAAAGTTTCTTTGAAACTTGCAGTTGATTCAATGCTGTAATGCAGGAATCCCACCGGACTGAGACCTTGAGGAACAGAATTTTGATGATAACATGAGTTGTAAGGAAGATGCTGAGCCCTTTGTTTCCCCATGGACTGAAAATGGTTACTGAGATAGCAAGAGAGTAGGAGCAAATACTTCAAATGAAGAAGTACATAAATGTTTATAGCCCTTCCTTCTGGAGGCCTGCAATAAAATTAATAACTCTGAAGTGTAAAAGAAGGGAGTTTTCTGAAGTTCCTCTAAATAGATATGAAGTGCAAAGAAGGTTTGAAAACAAAAACTGGACTTGATTCTGTGAAATGCAAGCAGTTTGTGCAATGTGCAGGGTCAGTGTTACCACGAAGATCATATTTTATATGTAGCTTTTTTAAAACTATACATACACTTTTTTTGAAAAAAACTCACTGTGCATCCACTACTGTATGTCACTCTGTCTAGTCATGTGTTTCAGGTGACTGAGGATTGCCAGTCTAGAGTTTCTTCTGCTTCCTTCTGACTAAACCTGATTTATAGATTAAATGACCACTCTGTTCCAGGAGGTAATTACCTAAAAGATTAAATAGCTTGTGTGTAGAGAATGGTGCTGACATCTTGGCAGCTGTGATAGATAGCATCTCAGCTACAGGCTTGCTGCACAGTACTAGAAACCTTATTTCTATTAATTTCATTGCTGAAAAACTAGCAAACAATATTTATGTCACATTTTATAGAAAGGGCAGTAAATTGCATTAGATGCTTTGTTGTGCCATGGAGAAGCAACACTTAATTATTCAAGTGGCTCAGTTGGATATTTTGACTGAAATTCCATCCGCCAATGCACAAATTAGTTCTATTTTTAACAACATGAGACATTCTTCTGCAATTATTCAGCAGAGTTGCTTCTGCAAGGGTATTTTCATATGCTACTTTTGATTGTCTCCTGGGTGAAGTTTGTGTGTGATTTTCTGTGTATACTCTTTGTTGTCTTAAAACAAAGTTGAGCTGTCTTCAGCTATTCCGTGACAGTTTTCATTAAAAATATGTGGAAGAATTCCAGTCAGTAATCAGAAAACAACTGGGTATTTGCAGAAACGTTTTATTCTCTACTCTGAGGCCAGGTTTCTTAATGGGGAGAGTGGTTGAGCAGTGGGAAGGCATGACTCCAGCCCTGCTTGTCAGGGCATTGTTGCTCTGCTTGGGCATGCCCCCTGGGCATGGGACAGATGCTGAAGGCTTCACAGCTGGAAAACTGAGACAGTGCTGTTGGAATTTGCTTTGTAACTTCAACTGTCCTCTATTAACTGTCAAATGTTAGTCTAGATAAGCTGGGCCAGCGAAGAATGCTCCATGGTAACTGTGTGGTTACCTGGTGTGATGTTACTGAAAGGCCTGTGAGAGCTCCAGGAGTGTCTGTGGTCAGGGTGAGCAGGGGAGATGCTGCCTGGGGGAATGGCACCCATCGGCTGAGGAAGATGCTCCTCTGCCCTTTGGTTTCTAAACTATTGATCACAAGTGACAGAAGCTGAATAATTTCTCCATGAGTTAGTTCCTGTAGTGACAAATTTTCCTTGAGTGCCAGTCCTAGGCTGGTGTGGGCCATGGGCTTCAGGAGCCCCTGGGGCTGGTGGGCAGCCCAGCAGGCTGGTGGGGCTGGCACGGCTGTCCCACTGTTTGGGAAGGTGACCTTACCTGAGTGAGCTCAGTGGGACCTCACTGCCCATCTCAGTAGTCATCAATACTGAATACTAGGCAGAGCCCGTAGGGTAAATTGAGAGGAAGGGTGAATTAATGTGTGTTGGGATTGATGCATTTTTACAATAAGACCTAGAAATGTAACAACTTGAGTTCCTTAACTGAGAGCAACTTCCCCTGAAACAGAATCATCATAGACTTGCCAGGCTACTACTAAGTAGTCAGACTAAGATACTTATTACAAATCCAGAGAATATACCAATGTATATTATGAATCTTTGTGACCTGAAAAAGTATGAGGGAATTGCACAACATGGTGTCTCTTAGACTTAACATCCACCTCTGCTTTCCTTGAGTGAATATGGTACAGACAGCCAATCTGATCAGCAATTAACAGAACATAATTCATGTGAAAACATGCCTGGTGAATAAATTAGCATCTTTCTTTTCAAGGATAGATCTGTTATGAGTAGATGGCGAGCACAGTTGTCTGACTGCGGAACAGCAAGCTATGAAGGAGCTTCTCTCATTTCTCCTTTCCCAGAGAAATAAATTGTCTCACCACCCAGTGGTTTCCCAAAGCACACAGGGCAGGCTCACTGTGCTCATGATGCAAAATCCTCCTCTTGACATGTTTTCTGCTGAGGGCTTGTTCAGAGCTGCTGGGGATCCCCTCTGCCTGTGATGCCTTCTGGATTTGTGCTTGGTGGAGGAGAGCTGGGGCATGGCTCCCTACTGCTTCCTAGAAGAACCTCTCTGTCAGCAGGGACAGACCAGATGCATCACATCTTTTCTCCCTGTTTTCAGTCCAGTGGCTCCTGCTTTTCTCTGGGCACCCTAAAGCTGTGCAGCTGTCCAGCCAGGAGGCCAGGGTTTTGTTGGTCTCACCTGAGACAATGCACAAGGCCTCTGCACCATCTTCAGCAGATCAGATGTTGAGTTTGTCTGCAGTTGGCTCCTTGGCTTGTAGCAGGAGCCTGAGCAGCCTCCCCGGTAAGATCCAGAGGGGGAGATGCTGAGGTTGCAGCTTGCCTGGAACTCTAGAGGTGTCATTCACCCCAGCAGTCTTCCTGTTGGAAGGGAATGTGAGAGACTGATGGGATTTTTGTTGGTTTGATTTTTAAAATAAACTTCCAAGACCAATGCCAGCAGATGTACTTTGCTTTTCGGTTTTTTTTATTCTCCACAAAACAAGACTCTCACTACAGATGTGTTCCTGACGGGTTCAGCAATGGGCTATTTTTAGCAAACTCAGTAACATTTGTGCAGTGTATTTGTGCCTCACTTCCTCAGGGCTGCAGTTGCTTTCTCAAACATGCATTCGGGGCTCCTGCCAAGACACCCCGGCTACTACTGCCCGGTGTCACAAGGTCCTGCTTTGTCAGGGCCGGATCAGGGCTGGCGCGGGTCCTGGGTGGGCACAGGGGCTGGAGCAGCTTCCCGGCATGGAGGGATCGCCGCCCGCTGCCCAAACCGTAGGTCCCAGGGCTTTCTCCTCTCAGATGTCAGGACTGTCAGGGTGGTGAATGTGACTGGTTTGCCAGGCAGACACCCAGGGCACCGGTGAGTGCCCAGGCTCGACATTTTTGTTTGCTGCTGCTGGAGTTTGCTTTTTAAAATCCAGTCTGTGAGCTGGTGCCTGTGGCGACGCTGAAGGGGTGAAATCAAGTAACTTCTGTCCATCCTCTCTGCCACGGGATTAGAGTTTGTTTCTCTCCTGTTGCTCTGTAGTAAGCAATGTTTGTGGCCCTGCTTGGGCACAATATTGAAAGAATAAAATTGCTTGCACTGCTGAGGAGGTGTTTGCATTTTAAGTGTTTGATACGTTCTTGCTGTGGGGTGAAGGTTTTATGTTGGGAGATTCCCCGTGAACCCAGAGAATCTGTGGTTTGAATGGTTTAGCGATTAGAAAGGTTTTCTAATACGAGATGTCTGTGTTTTCTGGGCTTGTGGTTAGAGCTTCTCCAGTTATGGGATTTCTTCCAGGGAGTTTTGAGGTCATGCTGCCTCGTGGTAGCCCTCTGTAAAGTTCTCTGGAATTTGTCCTAAACAAGTTGTAGAGAATTTGTTGGAAGGTGCCAGGTACAGACTTAGTGAACAGCAAGGAGTGTGGACAGCAGAGGAAATGTGGCCGAGATCAACTTTTAATATTGTTTAGAGTCTCTTTAGCGTTTAATGACAGTGTTTTATAAGGACAGTGAGGCAGTTCTAGGAAACATTTTGGAAGTCTGCCTGCGTATTCTAGTTTAACTAGTAATATTTTGGTTGGCTTTAAGATTTGTGCTTCATTAAGAAAGTGATGCTGAACTGCAGAGCAGTTCCCTTCCCTGGAACTGGAGGGAATGTCATCAATTCCAGGGTGGCTGGTGGGGTCGGTCCTGGCTCTGCCTCCCCGTTGGGGCCGTGGTGCTGTGCCTGGTGCTGGCACTGCCAGGCCAGGCTGTGTTGGAGGCAGGTTCTGCTGCGCTCAGGACCTGCTGGTGGGTCGGACAGGGTCCTGCAGGGCCCTGGGGGGTCTGCAGGGTTGGGGCTGACCAGCCAGGCTGCGGGGCTCGGCGGGTCCCGGGGACTGGGGCGGCTGCCCCGCTATCCCGCTCTGTGGGGATGGAATCGGAGAATGACACAGTGTGTTTGGCCGTGTCTGCGCCTTCCCGAGGACAGAGCTGCATTGTTGGGACAAAGAAAAGTGAAAATACTAAAAGCATTCAAGCTATTTCTTTTTATTTGGGGAGCCTTTTTCTTTTGTGGAGCTCTGCTAAGCGACCAGACCAGCATGTAGAGCCACTGACAGAATTGAAAGGTGAGCTGAGAGCAGAAAGAAAATCTTGTATGTGTTTTGCTTTTTTTGCAGCTTACAAGGAAGGGGGTTTATATTTTTATATGAGACATTATCAAAGCTAGGCTAAGATGCCTGGAGAACTAGTACAAAAGATAAGTGACAGCTGATCTATTTAAAAGGAGAAAATATTTTTAGTCCATCTGTTTTCAGATTTATGGTACATATTATATTTTAATGACTAATACTTTGTGGTTTAAAAATTCAGCTTTCTTGTGTTGTCAGTTTAGCTGCAAGTATCTCAGTCTTCAATTCCCCTCTAAAAAAAGCCAGGAAAGATTGGAGTTTCTGCTATTCATATTCCTACAGTTTAAGAAGTGTGGGTTAAAGGGAAGAGTTTTTGTGACAGAAAGGACATGTTATGTGTGTTCCTTTTTAAGCTGTCACTGGGAAAAATAGCACAGGGTTACATGTTTAAAAAACTTTTTTGTAGGTCATCTGCAAGGAAGAATTACATTTGTTGTTGAAAACAGTTTTAAATTGTGGGAGTTTCTTTTTTTATAAAACAGAGTAGTGGGTGTTTGAGTTTTCTGGGTTGTTTTCTTTTTTTAAATGCTGCTTTGACATTCTACTTTCACCAAGGCCACCAAGAAGTATCAGCCCAGGACAGTGACTTATTGTTCAGGATTTGCCTTTGCTATTCAGGATGCTGCAGCTTCCTCACATTAACAAAGCTATTAAATTAATAGAATATTATCAGTTGGAAGCTTCATTATCATCTTTAACCCCCAGAAGATAGCTGTGAAAATAGCCATGGCAAACAGCAGTTCATTTTTTTACAGAGCAAGGGTCATACCCTGAACAATTTAGTTGCTGTTCAGATTTCCCTGTGCTGTGAAACATATTCAGATAGAATCATAGCCCAAGTGAAGATTAAATATTTTAAAAAAACCCAAAACAACAACAAACAAATCATAGCAGTGTTAAAAAAATGAGAGAGCAGCAGGGGAAAGGGAAGTTCCAGAGAGAGAAAAGCCCTCATAAGCACACCTTCACAGTGGGGGATTCAAATCTGGGAGAAAAGAACTGAAGCCAACCCAAAGCTGAGTCTCTGGAGCAGGTGGCTGGAGTGTGGGGGAGCAGGGAGCATGGTGGGTGGGGATGGGGCTCAGGGCAAGGCAGCAGCACTTGGGACATTCCTGGCAGCTTTGTGTCCTGGGGGCTGGTTGTGGGCCTGAGGACACACTCTCATATTTGGAACTGGGATTTAGCAAATGGGCAGAAGAAGTGCAGATGTTCAGAGGGGAAGCAGTGTGCAGATCCAGCTTTCAGAAGGAACGAAACTGAGCTGAGGATGAAGCCTCCTGATGAGGAAGTGGCACGATAGGTTCAGGGGATATTTCCCATTATTTTTGATGGTAAGAGGTGCTTTCAAGATAAGAGAGCTTCTGGAAGAAGAGCATTGTCTGAAAGGGCAGGCGTAGAAACAAGGCATTTGTCAGGTATCCAAATGCTTAAGGCAGTGAATGCTAATTTGAGGAAGACTGGTGAAGAAGACAAAATATAACCTGAAGATACCCAAACACAAATGCTGGTTTCTGTGATAGCCAACTGCCTCTGTAGTCTGTGGGAAAGGACAGAATATCCTGTTTTCTGTCCATGAGTTGGACACATCTTGCCAGCATTTGGACATGATACAGCTCTGCCTGCATGCTGTGGTTGGGTAGGATGTAATTTCAAAAGCTTCTGGGTAGGATCACTGTGAGCAAAGATTATTAGAGCTTGTGACTTTTGAATTGATCAATCAGTGAAGTTGCTGAAATTATTATTTTGTTCTAAAGAAAGGAGTAAATAGGGATTGTTGTGTGCCAGCCACTGACTTGGGCAGCCTCTTGTACATCAGGAACCCAGAGCACACAGAAACTGAATCCTTATTTTGTTCAGTACTTGCTCTGAAGCCTGCAAGAGCAACAACATTTTCTTTTGTCTGCAGTTGTCCGTGTAATCAGTGGCCCTCTTCATAGTTTGCGTTCATGTCTTGGTTTGGTATTCTGGAATAAAGAAGCCTTCTCTAGAATGTGTTTATATTGTATTTATGGCTTGTGAGGAATCTGCTTTCCTCCACACCCAGTCTGTTGTGACATTATTATTTCTAACTATGTAACTTAACTTATTTCATAAATCATATTATGCAAATCTGATAGATGGGCTTGCTGAATTTTATGTGCTACGATCAGAGAGCTTAACTGGCTTTTCTGGTTTCAGGATTTTTGTGGAAGTTCTGCAAGTTCCAGGTAGAGCTTCAAATTTTCTGTTATACTGTGACTTTCATCTGCTTTCATGGCAGAAAAGCATTCAGAAGCAACCAAACAGGAAGAAAAGCAAAGCATACTGCTTTCCAGAGAAGGTACAGCTGTAAATGAGTGTGGGCATGAAGCTCCTTTAGAAATCAAGAAACACGTTCTGAGATTATCTTTCAGTTGTGAGCTGAGAGGAGAGCTATCAAATTCATTGTATCCAAGCCATTTCAATGAATTTAAGACCTCAGATATATTATGGAGTTAACAAATTAGCCTGTGTCAGCTAAGCTGCAGTAACCCATCATGCCACGTGCTTATTGCACACTTTAAGGTCATTGCAAGGTAGGAATAAAATCTTGAATCTTGATCTACAGACTTTATGTTTAGGCAATGATTAAACAAAATGTTTTTTGGAGGACTGGCTGTATTCTGCATCAGTTAGACTTCTATTGGACACTGGAATGGTGTTCATGCCAGCAGTATGGAGAAGTTGGACATCAAGCCTACTTGGAAATTTTCCTCTTCATCACTGCAGAGCTTTTAGGTTTCAGCCTTATTGGTAAACTTAATTCTTTATGCAGACTGGGCATTTTGCCTTGATTGTGGTTGCTGCTG
>NW_009954216.1:2569043-2576597 GCF_000747805.2 Chaetura pelagica | reverse complement strand
AGAGTCATGTTGCACAGTATGCTAAAAGTCTTTATTTAGTATTTTACCATGTCAGGAAAGAGGAGTATTTTTAAATGCAGATTTCTAACAGGATAAGAAGTAATTCTTAAAATAAAAATAATAATAATAATAATAATAATAAAAAAGGGTAAAACCACTTAAAGACCATCACCCATTTACTAATTAGTTACATTACAATTGGAATGGGATTTTGAATGCTCAGATTTTACATTTGGTGCCATTTGAGGAAAATCAGAGCTGTGAAAGTAGACATACCCAGTATGGATACACAAGAGGGATGGACAGTTGTTTTTTCATGAGGAAGAAAAAGGAAGCTGGTCAGCCATTTCTGCTGCAGACAGGCAAACTTCTGACTTGGTCCTGTACTGCCAACCTAGAATTTTCTTTTGCATCAGGATCTCCTTTGCTTTAATGGGATTTAGTACAGATCTGCATATCCTTTGGACAAAAGCCCTTAAAGTTCCATTCCATGTTGGGGAGGGGAGCTCAGTCAGTACTAACAGATTAGTGTAAAGTGAAGTTTTGGGTCATCATGTGAATAGCTGGAATAGAAAATCTCAGCATAAACTTTCTGAAGTCTCTTAACACTGGGTTATAAATATTGAGAAGTCTTTTTCTAAATGGACATAATTTTAACCATGTATGCAAATCTGGTCTAGTGGCAATTTGGCAAGCAGCAGCCAGATTTGTCTCATCGTTACTGCGGGAAGGTTGATGTGATGCAGCAGTCATCAAGAGAATGCCCTTGGAAGGTGTCCTTGGTATTGATAGCCTCCCAAAGGAGGATCTAACCTGGTCCTTGGGGCCATCTGCTGGCTAAGAGCCCTAGTGAAGGATTGTCCTTTGGGAGTACCTGAGTTTGGAGCAGTATCAGCAGAGCCTGCCACGGTCTCTTCCTCGAGGTTTGATGTAGGTGCTGAGTGCTAAACTGGTTGTGAAGTGACCATCAGCACAGCTAGGCTGCACACCAGGGCTGCAGTGCTGCTTGTAGTAGCTGCTGACCTTCCTCGTGATGAAGGGCTAGCAGAAACATTCAGCATACTTGTGCAAAGGTGTGTGGGGAAAAGAAGGGCTGGTTTTAGTGTGGTGATTAAAGCTGGGACAAGAAACTGTGAAGAGTAACAAGTAAAGAAGTCCTGTACTGAGCATCTTTAGAGCAAAACCTGAAAAACACAAATATAGTCAAAACTAGTTTTATCCCAGTGGGTAGGTACAGAGGGGGGGGAAAGTCCAGTTCTGTGCAGTGACTTTGAAGTTTAAGAGCTTAAATTAGAAGGTAAATGTTAAATAATGTATTAGCTTAAAGTGCTTCTGAACTGAATGGTGCCTTATAACGTTAGGTTACTGCCGCTTTTGTAATCACACACAGTTTGTAACTTACATATGCTAGCAAGAATATTCAGGTGGCTTTAGCCCTTGTCCCTGGCAGTGAGCAAGGAAGCAATAGTAGTAGCTTTAAAAAAAGTTCAGGAAAAAGGTTTCCTTTCTTGAGAGAGAATGTTTGTGTGTCCAGGAGTTCTGTGCAGCACAACAAATGGGGTCCCTTGCTCTTTCCTGTTTTTCTTGCCTCTTCTGTATTTTATCAAGCTGGTATTTTCAGTGTAGATGAGGTCCCCTTGCCCCAAGTACAAGGAAAGGTGTGCTCAGAAAACCAGGACCTGCAAATGTGCAGTGGTGTGACCAGGTTGGTGGCAACCACCACAGGGGCTGTGGCAGGAGAACTTGGAGGTTGTGTCATGCAGCGCTTCCCAAACTGAGGTGAAAGGTTTTACAGAGAAGGGTCATTGCCTGCTGCAGCTCTCTGCATCCAGGAGCATGCTTCTTAGAAAAAGCCACAAAACTGAACTGTTCCTCTGGAAAGAGCTCATGAAAAGGGAAGGAGGATGACATTTTTTGGTGATGGATTCAAGTCCCGTATCAAGAATAGAGTTTGCAGTGTTAGTAAGAGGTGCAGGATGGTTCCCGAAAAGCTGTATTTCTAGGGAATCCATGGTTTGGTCAAGGAGTTAGACTGCTTGAGCATCTTCCTGCCTGCTGTCTGTCTAAACAGAGTCCTTTGGAGTTGCAGTGATCTCCAAGTACACTGAAAAGCAGGTGTTTTGTATTCCTTGTTTAAAAATACGGTCATTTTGGATTTATCTAGGAGAGATTTCCTAGTTTAGTTAGAAGAAAGCTGAGCCTGTTACGTTTCAAGCAGCTCAGGAGAATTATGAATTCTTTGGACTTTAGAAAGAATGTATTCTTTCTGAAGTCCTGAAAATGAGTTGACTGGTGGTGAGTTCACAGTCCTAGCTGAACTCTGACAATACTTGCTGATGTGAGGAGCTTTGGTTCTGGTCCATGTGCTCCATGCTCAGTTGCTTACCTCTTCAGTTGAACTGGCAGAAATGCTAGACATACTAGACAATATAGATTATTAATTTGAAAGCCATGACAAATTTTGCAATAATTTTACTATTTTACAATTGCAAGTAGATAAAACTAATCTATACACTGTACAGTTCACATGTATTCTGATAAGTACTTGTATCATGTTTAGCCTGGACATGAAAAAGTGAAAAGGCTGAGTCTGATTTGGTTTATTACCCTAATTTTTGGGTAATTACCCTAATTTAGGGTAATTACTCCCATTTTTAATACTATTTTTTTAGCCTGTTGTGTTGGTCATGGGATGTCTTTAGATGTCTAATACTTGTAATTTGATGTACTGATACCAAATGCTTGCACTTTACTGCTCTGTAATTAAGTTCCTACCACTCACTTGGCTTTCTGGCTCTCTTCCCTCTTACCTGTCATACTTCCCTCGGAGAACCTGATTCAAAAGGTTTAAAGCAGATCTTGATTTCATGAGCTTTGCAGTTTTCCTGTACCCAGAGAGAGTGAAAGGGGTTGATATTCCAGCTTACTGTCCTTTTATTGAAGTGCTCTCTTCAAGTACTATGTTGGCCTCTTAGTAATCCTTCTTGAATCACTAAGAAGCAGGACCTGAACAAGTATAAAGCCTGAGTCTGAACAGGTGCTCCAAGCCCAGGAACTTGATTAATAACTAGTTTCAATTCTGTATTTTAAAAAAATGAAAAAATTTTTTTATTTTGCCACAGATTAGTATTACTGAAGCTTCCAGTTTGTACTTGCTGAATTCAGAGCTCAGCCACTGTTTCCCCAATGGTTCTTCTCTGATGTTATGTAGCTTTGTATAAAATAGAGTAGTGCCGGTTCTGCTGCAGAAGGCAGTGCCAGGATGAGCTATGATGTGGGAATGGTTTTAGCTGTAGCATCAGGGTTAGAGCACATGCTACAGCTCTTCCTGATTCTACCTGGTGTCCCAGTGTCTCTGCATGCAGTGGTCTCAAAAGTAATGGAGTTTAGAAATCCAAATGATGAAGCTTTGGAAACAGCCATGTTCCAAGTTTGACAGGATGTGTTGTATCTTGTATATTGCATTAACTGCCCAACCGTGGGTCTGAGTGTTCTCCTAAACATGCCCCCAGTGCTGTGGCCTGGGCTGGCTGGAGAGCTGCTGAGGGCAGAGCAGGAGCACGGGTGGTGCCTGCAGGTCCCGGGGCAGGGGCAGATGCCCTGTGCCCAGCAGAGCCCCGAAGAGCCCAGCCCTGAGGCCTCTGCTCCTGGCACTTGCTGAGGGCTTGGGACCAAATCAAGGATGTCCTGCCATGCTACCGGCCCAGGTTTCTTCTGGTAATTATAGTCTGCCATTTTAGACTCCTCTGCCATTTTGGTTTCAGGGTTTTGCCATCCTGTGACTGTCACTTTTCTGTGTCATTTTCCCAGTTCCACGGATGCCAAGTGCAGTGCTGGTTGTTAATGTGAGGAGCCAGTGGACACCAGTGCACCTGTGGTGGAGGGATAGGGCTGCACCTCGCCTGTCCCACAGCATGGCCACCACGTTAGGGGACAGCTCAACAAAGGAACAATCCCACACTGTTCCTGAATTTCCCTCCAGTTTCTCAATCTCTGACTTCATATTTTGTATTACTTAATATTTGGCAGCATTCAGGTTTCCCCAAATATATGGATCTAGCCCCTGCTGTATTTTTTCCTTAAACTTACTGGTTTTAAAGGTCTTAGAAAGATTTCTCATCTTGTTGCAGGGGTCATATGAGCATCTAATCTCCATAAGTTTTTAAGCTGCATCAAAGCTCATAAAGCTCATTTGCCTTTTTTTTTTTTTTTTTTCCTCCCCTCATCGCTTCTCTCTCCAGTTTTCCTAAGTAGCTTCAGGAAAGAACTGCTCTAGAGGGCAAAGGAGCTGCTAATGCAGCAGGGTCCAGTGGCAGAGGCTGAGGGAAGGTGCAGGGACAGAGCCTGGCAGCCCTCATCCTCTCCCTGCCCTCTTACTGCTCCTTCGGTTTATGAGGCTTTTTCCATTCTTGGCTGGGACCTCTGGGCACATCTGTGTCCCCCCACGTTTCTGAGGTTTTATCCCACCTTCTGTGGCCTCTGAGCTGAGGGGAAAGGCTGCAGCCATTGCAGAGCTCTGTCAGATTGGTTAGCAGGGAAGAGTCACTGTCATGCTCTTTTTATCATGTTTCTGTTTCTTTGTGGGTGTAGAAGTCTACTTTTAACAGCACGGAACATCAGTGCACTGTTGCTGAGGTTTGAGAGTGTGACAAAACTTACTGAAGAAAACATGCATTCCTCTTGGATGAGAAGGGAAACCAATTTCTCTTAATGGAGGGGATAATCAGCCTGGTAGGTTGGTTTTGGTTATATTGCTCTGTAAAGTTTGTGAGGGCTGTATGTTTATATTAAGTAGAATAATGAGCGTATTTTCATGAACTTGTTGTGTTACGTGGTGAAATGATCTATCTGAATAGCAGTAGAATTCCTGTGAATCAATATAGGTTGTCCCCAACATAAACTGCTTCCTAAATAAGGGTAATGACATTCTGTACAAGAAATTTCACCTGCCTTTCCTTTCACCTCTGTCACAGGGGATCTGCTATAATTTATAGATAAAAAGTCTTAGAAATCTGGAGGTTTCTCATTATAGATACTGGTTTTCAGGAGTGAAATCTGCCATGAGAATGTAAAACAGTTCCCTGAAAAAATTGTGACCTTTTTATTTTTTTAATTTCTTGTCTCTGTGTTAGATTGAGATGCAAAATGTAGCGTGTGCCTTGAACTTGCACAAGTATAGAAATTGTTTCAGTTTCTGTATTTAGCCTGGACAGATTTTTTTAGCGCCGATTTCTCAGCAGACTCTTGCAACAGGGTGGATGCCTTTTGGCCTGGTTCTTGCCTCTAGCTGGTCTGGAGCTCAGCCAATCAAGTCAGAAGTGACCTGGCAGCTGTGCAATGCTGTGCCATGCATCAGTGTAAAACTCTTCTGTGTGCCCTAGATGACTGCCCGAGTTTTGCAGATGTGGGGTGGGATCCTCATCTGCTATAGGTCAGTGACTAATACTAACATTTCCTTTTAAAAACCTTAACAACAGCTTTGCTAGATGGAATTCTTTGTGCCATTTGTTAGAGCAGTGCTCTCATGATCAGAGAATCTTAATAGCTAATGTTCTTATAAGGTAATTAATCTTTAGAGACCCTCTTACCATTTAACTCTGACAATACCCACAGAGAAATGGTAACATAAGTGTCACATGAGTTACATTTCCTGTAACTTCTGGCATTTACAGTTGTTTTCATGGCGCTACCTTGCAGTTTTGAATAGATGGCAATATGCTAAGGTAGGTGGGTTCTGTTCTGTGCTGTGCAGGTTTGTGCCTCAGGTGTGGCAGATCTGTCCCTGGGGCGCAGACTAGCAGGACACAGAAGGGCTTTGAGGCGGATCGCGGAGCAGCAGAGGGTTAGAGAGCAGGGTGAGGAGCAGGTGGCTCCATCCAGCAGTGTGGGTGCTGCTGGTGCCTGCTGGTGCTGGGCTCCAGAGCCCGGGTCTGTACCAGGGGCTGGTGCTCGCAGTTTGCTGAGCACCCACCGCCCCCTTGCAGGATTGCACCAATTGTTTTGGTTGCCACCTTTCTTTTTCCTTTTTCTTCATCCTTCGCCCTTTGTGTCCTGTTCTCTAAGATCACAAAATGCTATTGTGGGTTTTTCTTTCAATGTCTCCAAACCAACATGCCTTGTCTTCTGCATGAATCAGACTTTATTGTTCTTTTTCTGGGTAATGTTTTCATTCTCAATTCCTGTGCTAGATGCCCATGCAGTATACTTGCTCTTTCATCACAATGGTTTTCCAGAAATGCCATCTGATATATCAGTATAATTTAAGACAATGTGTGTTTTGCTGTTTTTTTCTAACCCTGGTTCCTACAGAATCCATTTTCATTCCTCTTTTTTTCCTCCTTCCTAATGAAAACTGAATTTTGCTCTTAGTAACATTTTCTTCCACATTGCCCATGTTTTGAGTCATTCAGAGTTTTTTCCTCTTATGTTGCTGAAATGTGTATTTTATGAGTTAATATTTCAGTGCAAAATTTCCTTACAGTAGCTGTGCAATACTGTAAGTTAAAAGGATGATTAAAAAAAACCTCCAAACCTCCCAAGCCCAGCCACTGTGATGTCTGTCAGAGCCTCTAAGAGTCATCTGGCTCCCATGCTGGCTGCAAGTATGTTGCATGGGTAAGGCAGTAGGAAACTTCTACAAGACTATTTTAATTTTATTGGTTTTGGCAGTTCCTGGTATTTTAGCCTTGGGAGCACCTTGCATACTCTGAGGTAAAGGTTCTGAAGAGCTCAAACTTAGTTTATATGTGTCTTGGCTTTGTGATCATGTGTCTGTGCCCTAGGTAAGTAATAGTGATCAGTGAGACAGGAGAAGAGCAAGGGAAGAAGAAGCTGTGAAGTGAGGGTGGATTTTTAAAAATGAGTCTGAAGGAACAGGGCTTGATGGCATAAGGTGCTGTGTGTTAGAGCTGTCACAAACAGGTGAGGAGCCTTTGCTTTGCTTCTTCTAAATATGACAGTGGAACAACTTTTCAGTGACAGGGAGATTGAGAGTGGTGGTGAAGAGGTGGTGAGGTTTCTTGTTAGAGCAGTGGCAGCTGTGGTTAAAATGCTGTTGCTGGCTCTTTTTCCACTTGAGTCCTTCTGTGACAATTACTTCATAATTGGCTTTCAGCAGATCACATCAATCTTCTGAAAATTTATTTAGTGATTATTAAATGGCAGTGTTTTGGTGGTGCTGTAAATAGAGCTTGTAGTTGATAGGTGGATTTATGTCCTGCTGTGCATCTTGCAGGCTCCATTCTAGTCATCCTGCTTGAGTCTTTGTCAGCGACCTGGTTGTTCTGGACGTGCTGAGGAGCGTCCGGCGCTGCACCGGATCGATCTGCTCTCGGTTTCTCTGCCCTGCCCCATCTGTGCAGGTTTTTTGGCTCAGAGGCGCAGTTTTAAAAATAGTGCCATGCGTTCAGCACTGCCTGGAAACCCTGCAGCTTGGCATCCCGCGGTCCTGGCCCGGTCCTGGCCCGGGAGCAGCTCCTGCGGGAGCCGGGCAGGAGCGATGCGCGGCGGGGCCGGGGCCCGCGCAGGCCCCCGGGGCGGTGGGGCCGCGGGGGC
>NW_009954216.1:2559772-2567279 GCF_000747805.2 Chaetura pelagica | reverse complement strand
GCTCTCGTTTTCTCTGCCCTGCCCCATCTGTGCAGGTTTTTTGGCTCAGAGGCGCAGTTTTAAAAATAGTGCCATGCGTTCAGCACTGCCTGGAAACCCTGCAGCTTGGCATCCCGCGGTCCTGGCCCGGTCCTGGTCCGGGAGCAGCTCCTGCGGGAGCCGGGCAGGAGCGATGCGCGGCGGGGCCGGGCCCGGCGCAGCCCCGCGGGGCGATGGGGCCGCGGGGCCGGGATGTTCGTCTGGAGCTGCTGCTGCTGCCAGCCCGGCAAGGTGAGGGCTTCCCATCGCCACGGCAGCCCTGCTGCTCGGCTTGGGCTCTTCTCTTTAAATCTCCGGTGGAACTTGACCTCGTTTGGCGGCATCAGCCTTGGAAATGCTGCGTTTTGCTCCAGGCGCTGCTGCTGCATTTCTGTGGTTGTTTTTTAAATAGCTTTCCTTAGCTTCCGAAGCTGGGAAGTATGAAAAAGGCTGCTGTCTGAGTGAGTGTTGCAATCTATCAACAAGATCAAACGTCATGTTGCATTTTGGGGTTCTCTGTTTGTCTTGTTCTGGGGTTTGGCTTGTATGATACAAGGAATGATGAAACAAGGGGCTAGGAAATGCAGCCTGATGTCTCAGAGATTTTTATTAGTAGCTTTCTAAATGTGACCTCTGTTTTGCTGTGTTAGCTGTGCAAAATGTTTTTTCATGAAGCAGTAAACAAACTGCAGAATCGTATTTTTCCTCCAGGTGAAAAAAGAGTAAGACTGTACAGCTCCCTGTGGAGCTGGTGACCTTCAGAAATGAATAAGTACTTTTCTTTGATTCCGCTCAGTCGTGTAGCTGGGCACTGCCCTTTCCCTGGCCTGGGTTTGCTGTGGGCTGTGCTTCTCCCCCACATTTATTAGATATTGAAGAGGCACAGTAAGGGCTTTGACACTGATCTCTAATGCAAAATGGAAGATATTTCTCTTCACATGGTTGCAGTTAGCTCTCCAGGGCTTTGAGGCTCCAGTGTTTGGAAAAATCAAATATATATGGGATCCAGACTTTTTTTTTTTTGCTGTGGATGAATGTTTGCCCAGGGTTTGTTATCATTTGTAGGTGACATGGTTGAGAAATGGCATTGTGTTTCTGTTGTGTTTGAAGCATATATGTCTAATCACAATTCTTTAAAAGGCTCATTACTTTGCGACATGTACCCTCCTGACTGCATCCATCAGGCTCCATAGCAGAAGTGGCACACAGGTGGCTGTTGGGAGCGGCTCTGCTCAAGATGCAGAGCTGAGGTGGTGCAGACTGCCGAGGTGGAGGGCAGCAGGAAAGGAGGGGTTTGTTGATATCCCACACCCCAGGCTGAGCATACTTTGCATCTTGGCACATGTAACGTCAGGCGAACGCGTCCCTGCTTGAGAGCTGGAGAAGAGGCAGTGAGAGCAGGATACCCTGCTCTGTACATCAGGCATCTGCTCTGCTGCCAGGGGAGCCTGAGCTTTTCACCTTGGCTCGTGAGATGCTGCTGCAGTAAGATTTGTCTCTAGATGGAGTTCTAGGGGAGGCTTCTTGCTTTTTACAGGAATACTGAAAGCAACATAATGATTTCAGTATTGATTTAATTCCATGTTTTCTTCGTCATCCCTTGATTGCTCTGCATCCCTTGAGTGCTCTGATGTCTCATTGCTGAGTGTTTTCTCCACCCAGGTTCTGATGGCGCACATGTCCAGCCCCAGGTAGGGGGCATGGTTTTGTGCTGTAGGGGCTGCCCTTGCCTATGTTCCTTCTCCTCGTCCTTGGGAAGCTAAGTTAGCCCCTTGGAGCAATCTTATGGATTTAATAGGTGCTAATGTAGGAGCACCCTTCAACACTCAGAGCTAAACAACAGGCCATGCTTGAACAGGAGAGGAATCTCTGAAACCAGGTCTATTGCCTAGCTTTATGGCAAGTGTGATTAGCTGATGAACTGTGTATTTTATATTAGAAAGGCTTTAAATAAGGAAAACATTTCTCAGGAAATGCTATACAGGAGTGACAAAAGAAATATGTTCACAGGAAACATGAATTCTGCTTCTTTGAAATATCCTTTCACATAAACTGTTGATTGGATCAACTCTGAAATACTGGTTCAAGAGTTAGTTTTAGTTATGGTCACATTCTGTGTTATACCTGCAGAAAATACTACAATTAAAAAGAAATAAAAAGAAGTTAAGTAAGTGTAGAAGTGCAGTAGTTTTGCTGTGTATGGGAGCCCTTTAGACTTGGAGGTGACTTGCTTGTTTCATTTCAACAGATAAAATCTGAAAAAGGGTGGAAATCCTCACTGTCACACGTGGGTATTCTCTGCAGTGATTGCACAGATGTTTGTTCTCCCAGACTCCAGACCCAGTTTGCTCCATTGGTTTGCATGTCAAATTTAACTTACAATCTGAAAATTAAACTCTGTTGTTTACAAACGAGTATGTAGGATGCAGTTACAATCTGTATTTGTCAGCAGCTTGAAGCCTAAAAAAATCCCCAAGCTACTCTTTAGGAAGTGTTAACAATAATTTTGTCTCTAAGGCAATGACATGGGATTCAGACACACTGTGAAACCAGAATGACTTTTTTTTTTTTTTAAATACACAATACACAGAAAGTCCCTGTCATTTTACATAGCCACTTTCTGATAAAACTTGTATTAACTTGTTTCGAAATCCACCCTCTCCTCCCAGTTCCTATACTTAATTTTTATTCAGCCTTGCCTCATTTCCTATCCTTATTATTGTAACTTTTGGCCTGACTGGCAGTCCCCCGTTGATTAAAAGTCTGCAGCTGCTAAAATAAACATCCATGAATGTTATTTTGGCTGTATCTTTTGCTGCGTCATCCTTTTTTGTCTCAAAAATCTAGTTACTGCAAGCCCTTGTGTATAATTCAGTTTTCTCCTATTTTTCCATTCAGATTGTTTTATCTGTTCCCTTGGACTTGCCTTAATGCCCCGTTTATTCAACCAGCACCGCTTATTTTCTTGACTAGTCTGTAGCTTTGGAAAAGCATTATTGCATTGGAACACCAAGCCTTACTCTGTTTCATGGAAAAGTATCTTTTCTGAAGATTTCACAAGTTGGAGGTCAAGAAGGTAAGGCAGGGAGCTGCTCACCTTGGACCCCCACCAGAGAAGGGGACGCTGGGTCATGCGAGACCCTCGGGCACGTTGTGAGATGTTGCTCTGCTGTGGTTACCCTGTTGGTCCCGTGTTGGGTGTCTGCCCCCTCTTCCCCTTCCTGCAGGGTGAGGATGTACAGGAATGCTGGGAGCCAGGCACCAGGCTCTGCCTTGGCAGGTGTACCCTGAGCACACACGTGTTGAAGTAATCATCTCTTGGGATTGTGTAACTACTGTGAGTAAGATTTAAAGCCATTTCCTCTTGGTGTTGCCAGGTTTGGTTCCTTGCTCTAGATGTTATCATAGGCAGGCAAAGGGATTGTCTTGGAATTTATTTTTTTTTTCAAGGTAATTTTTCATTTTTGTTTTCTCAGTGCTTTGTGGGGTTTTTTTCTATAACCAGGATGAGCTTCCCACCATTTTGAGGGTTAAGTGCCCACAGACAAAAACTGTTTATTTCCTTTAGAAACCGCAATTATAATCTAACCAATGAGTTGAACTATGAAAAATACACAGCAAGACTTCCTTGAGCTGTCCATCTGTTTGTATGCTTTTCTTAGCCAGCTTTGGTTTTGATTTGGATTTAGGAGTGTAACAGGGATAGCTCCAAACAGTGGCTGGCAATGGTGACCAGCTATTTCTGTGGATAAGTAGATGGAAGAAGCCTGTTAAAATGGGAAGCTGCTCTAGTTACTGAAGATTCAATTGACCAATAGAATTTTGCAGGATAACTGCACAGTCTGTCATGAGACATCACACTGGACCTGTTATTTTATTTCCTTTTGTATTTTTCTTGGCAGTAAAGCCAGGGCAGGTGTAACGTAGTGCAGGAGCATGTATGTGAGCTGGGCACCTGCTCAGGGAGGGTGGATTCTTAGATGAATCCACAGCTGAGTGGGCAGTTGTGTTTCTGTGGATGGTTCAGTGCAGCAGCATTTGGATCTTCTGTCTGCATTTAATCAGAAGTGAGTGAACAGAAATCTTCTCCTTTACATATGCTATTAGACTGGATTTGCAATGATACAAGCCTGCAATTTGAAATAAATAGTGAACCAAAGAGCTATTAGTATTGAACACGTGGCAGTGCTGCAGCAGACAGACAAAAAGCATTACAGGTCCAAATTTTTATTACAGAGTATCTACAAATGTAATATATGGGTGTGAAATCTCTGTTTTTGGAGATACTCCAAAGCTGCCTGGATGTGGTCCTGGACAGGTGGCCCTGCTTGAGCAGGGGCTTGGAGCAGATGACCTCCAGAGGTCCCTTCCAGCCTCAAGCATCCTTTAAAGACCAAAGCATTAGAAAAAGCTACCTCAGCCACAGGTTGTAAACTGGGGCCCACAGACGTGGCTGGACACCAAGGATGCTCTCTTTTCCTCCCCTCTAATTTTTATTCCCCATAAGATGTTAAGTACAGATCTTACTAAGGAACTGTCCTGTGTCTGCCGTGGGAGCCTGCTGAGGCAGGAGCCGGGCCGGGCCTGGCCCTGGCCAGCGAATGCTAATGAGGCTGCTAATGAGGGGTGTTTCCGAACAGGAAGTCTAAAACTTAGGACTTTCTATGAGTCTCCCAGATTTTTCTGCTTGTGTCACTGTACTGCCTTCAGCCCAGTGAGGAAAAGAGAGCAAAACAACTTCTGGATGTTTGAGTGGTTAGTTTCTCTGCTGTTCGGGGTTCTCTGTCACCAGGAAATGTGATTAATCCAACATCTTGGCCTCCATTCTCTCCCTCCCAGGGATGCTCTCCACATGTGTCATCTCAGCTGTCCTGTCTCACCTGGCCCTGTGTATTTTTATTCCAAGTAACATGAAGCTTTTCAGTCAGTTCTCTAAAGCTCCAAGTAGGAGAGGAGGAAGCAGGAGCTGAGCCCCTGTCACAGTAGCCTTGCTCTGAATTCTGTTGTTGGCTTAAGCCAGCTGCCCTCTTGTTGAAAAAACCAGTCACTGTTCTTGGTGAGTGACTTGGTGGTATGTGCATTCACTGAAGCAGTTTCAAAAGGAGAAACACCTTTAAAGGAGCTGTGTTTAATCTTCAGGAATACCAACAGGCAAAATCATAGGTTCTTTTTTGGGCTGGGTGTTGCAGAATAGATAACATAAAAAAACTTTTACAGGAGGGAAGGCCTGAAAGTTCCAGGAATGTGGTAGGATCTTGAGGGGGAGAAGGCATAAAGTCCTCACAGGGTTTCATTCGATTTCTGGTGTAATGCCAGAGCAGTTTTCAGTGTAACACCTGGTGGGAGGTCAGGCAGGTCCACTCAGTCCGGGCTGACTCAATATACTGGAAAATTGATTGCAAGGGAGATGGACTAACTGAATTGTAATCCCTGTTTTTATACAATGTTTTTATACAAACATTGACCATTACAGTATTTGATTTACCAGCATCTTTTCAGGACAGATTGCCAGTCATAATAATATGTCACCAGCGTTTCCTAGGGACCCAGTTTGTGCTGAATCTTCCCTTTCTCAAGCCTTGTCGATAAGGAAAAAGTGCTCAAATTATTTCAGTTCTGTTCCAGAATAGCACTTTGTACAGCCGTTTGCTTTTTAATTGTAAAAAACCCTTCCTGTTATTCCGGAATAATAGTCACACAGCTGGTAATTATAAAGTAATTATCCCAACATGGTTTATTCTACTACAGCTGCTCTAGTTTATTTTCTGTCTCAGGTATAGAAAGTTAACCTGAGGGGAGGTGCTGAAGTTGATTGACTTTAAAAGGGGGGAAGAGAAAGTTTCCATAAAATTTTACCTCACAAAACTTGTGTCTGAAAGGAAGAGTACACCGTTAGTGTAATTCATAGCAATTATACACTCTAATTAGACCCAACTGGGAGTAAATGAAGCTGATAGAAACTCTTTATTGCAAAGACATGTTGAAGTCCCATTAGTTGTACAACACTGAGACGTGCACATTTTGGCTCAGAGCAGGTCCCCAACGGAATCAGCAGCAGTTGGGTTCTGGTGTGCTGGGTCACCCCGCTCGCGCTTGGCTCGTCACTGTCCAGGTACAAAAGTATCTGTTTGTGAAAAAAAATAGTTATTTCACATTATGTTCTGAAAAAGTTGCGTCAATTTTGTGGAACTTTATCTATTTTCATCTGTCCTTAATACTAAAATTTCCTTCTTCTTGAGTAGATAGAGATGGTCAGAAATGGACTGTAGGGTTCTTTTGAGGAGCCAGCTTGTTTTGTAAGGCAATTAAGAGGAGTAGTAGGATTGTATCAGTTTTCTGAGCAGAACAGTCTGCGCTGTGCTGCTTTAGGGCTTCTGGTGAGTTGGAAGAGCAGCGAGTGGAGCTGTGTGCTGTTGTGCCTGTGTTCAAGGAGCTGAGCAGTCACCGCGGGGAGGTGGTTGATGCTGTGGGTCTGGTGTGTCCTGTGCACGGGAGTGTTGTTTCCTTCTAGACCATGCCTAGAAATCACATCAGTGACAATCTTAAAGTAATTACTAATGCGAAGAAAAGAGGTATTTTACCAAGCGTGTGCTACTCTGAAATACACCTCCCTAGGTCTCGAGAGAGGGTACATTCTGTGCAGTACTAGCATCATGCATGTTGTTGGTCCCACAGGTTAATAAGAATTCTCAGCACTAATTTTCCAGTAATCTGTCCAGAGATCAGGGTTTCTACAACTCAGCCTGGTTAAGAAAGCAGTTGACATTTCTGTAGTCATTACAGGCTGAAAACTGATATTCTGTAGTTGCCAGCAACTGAACTCCTCTAGAAAATAAATCAGCTGAGTTTTCCGTGTGTCTGATGGGTTTTCCTATTGGTGTTCCAGGAAACAGCACCCCGGTGTAAGGCTGCTGGGCACGGCCTGGCTGACCCTGCTCACACCTGCTGCAGGGTGTTCATTTTGTTGCATGAAATTATAAATATAGAATATTGAAACTACAGAGAGAGGGATGCAATTAACTCCAATGGGATTTTTTGTTTTGTAAAGTATATATTCACAAGATAAATGCAGAAATGTGTTCAGCATTTGGGGAGTAAGCAATGAATTGGCTGGTAGTTGTCTAAATAAAGTATTCTGGGATGCTGCCCAGTGTTTAAGTGGAGCTGTCGGGCCTGGGGACACAAACAAACGTGAACCATCCAAGCTTGTTTGCTAAATGTGTGGGGCGTGAATCACAACCTGTTTATCCAACATGTTGTAGGTCTGTTGGCTGCGTCTGCAGCAGCCAACACGTGTGTTTGGTTTGCATGGTTACAACCAGTTAAAGCTTACTTTATTTCTTGCAAGTGTCAGTGGAAGGAAGGGGTGGCGAGGCTTTCCCCGCAGCGCGGCGGGCGAGGCTTGACAGCAGCGTCCGGTGCTGGTGTGTGATTGGTGGCTCTGGAGAACGACCGCGGAGACAGGACGGGAACGGGCGCGCGGCTCCCG
>NW_009954216.1:2543436-2559091 GCF_000747805.2 Chaetura pelagica | reverse complement strand
GGGGTCTGTGGTAGGGCTCCCAATTCCTGCTTTCACACAAACAGATGGAGCGCTGCGAATAACTCAGGCTTGCTGCACACTTGATCTGTGCGGGTTTTGCTCAGTTACCTTCTCTGTCTTTTTGCTGCCCTGCTGACAGAGCTGCTGGCCCCAGACCAAACCTTCAGAGCACTCAGCCTGCCAAACTTGGGTGCCCTGTCTTGCTTTGGCCGTGAGCTTTTGGTTGTTTGAGACCATTGAGTTGGCTTGAGTAGGAGAGGTTTTGCCTATTTCTCAGCTTTTGCTAGGTGTCTGTAAAATAGATGAAGCTCAGTTGATAACATACCTTGGTCAGCTGAAAAAAGGTGTTTTTTTTGCAGTTACATTCACTTGTTTAGCTGGCTGGCACAAAGAAGTTTTGTGTTAGCAGAGCTGGTGATGACACTTCTCTCTCCCTGCCTAGATCGAGCGGTTGGAAGTCAGCAGCCTCGCCCAGACCTCCAGCGCTGTGGCCTCCAGCACTGATGGCAGCATCAATGCAGACTCTGTCGATGGGACCCCAGATCCTCAGCGTACGAAAGTGGCCATCACACACCTGCAGCAGAAGATACTGAAGTTGACCGAGCAGATCAAAATTGAACAAACAGCCCGAGATGACAACGTGGCAGAGTACCTGAAGCTGGCCAACAATGCAGACAAGCAGCAGAGCGCCCGCATTAAGCAAGTGTTTGAGAAGAAAAACCAGAAGTCGGCCCAGACCATCTTGCAGCTGCAGAAGAAACTAGAACACTACCATCGAAAGCTGCGAGAAATTGAACAGAATGGGATCCCTCGGCAGCCAAAGGATGTCTTCAGGGATATGCACCAGGGTTTGAAAGATGTGGGAGCAAAAGTCACTGGCTTCAGTGAGGGAGTTGTAGACAGTGTAAAAGGTGGGCTTTCCAGTTTCTCCCAAGCCACGCATTCAGCAGCAGGAGCTGTGGTTTCCAAACCCCGGGAGATTGCCTCCCTCATACGGAACAAGTTTGGGAGTGCAGACAACATTGCTAATCTGAAAGACTCCTTAGAAGAAGGCCAGGAAGATGGGACAGGAGGGAAGGCTCTAGGTGTTATTCAGAACTTTCAGTCAAGCCCAAAATATGGCAGTGAAGAGGACTGCTCCAGTGCCACATCGGGCTCCGTGGGAGCCAACAGCACAACAGGGGGCCCTGTGGGAGCTTCCAGCTCCAAAACAAACACTCTGGATATGCAGAGCTCAGGGTTTGATGCAATACTGCATGAAATTCAAGAAATTCGAGAGACACAGGCAAGACTGGAAGAATCATTTGAGGACCTTAAGGTTCGCTATCAGAGGGATTACTCATTAATAATGCAGACTCTGCAGGAGGAGCGGTACAGGTAGGTACCTTTGTACTTTGTTTTGGTAATAATTGCTGTGAGGTGCAGAGCACCAGCATCCAGGGAACAGCCTACTCCCCAGGCTGTTCCCAGCAGCCTCATTCAGAGGGGAAGTTTGGTGGTCTCAGGATTTTGCTCTCCCAGCTCTGCCTTTTATCGTTACTTTGCAGCTCATCTCCCTTTCTGTGCAAGAAGTAGCAAGGAAAAAGGTTATTTCACACTCAGATCCATATCTACCAGAGAAAGAAATATCTAGCTTTCTTAGAGTTCTCCAAAAATACATGATCTTGCCCATATGCCAAAATTGGGATATCCCATTCCCTTTTCTGCTCAGCCCTACAGTGGCAGGGCTTAATGAAATTTAGTTATGTTAAATGTCAGATGCTGGCAGTGCTCTTGTTGTGGAGGTCATGGGGCTCTGGAAATGGGGTATCCATGTTTCCATCAGCCTTCCCCTCCCTGGAAGAAATGGAAAGTGGAGGAATTGCTACAGTGCTGCCAGTCCTGGATCAGGTCACAGGGGAGAGGTGACAGTGATGTCAGGGAGGCAGCTTGGTGACATGGCATGGCAGTTCCTCCAACCCTAAGACTTCCCCCACTACCCCCTGGAGAGGTGTTGGGGGAATGCTTTCCCACCCCCTTCTGTGCTGGGGTAGGGAGCTCTCAGCAGCTTGCCCGTGCTGTCCAGCAGAATGTCTTGTGTCCCCACCACGCGCTGGGGGCAAGGGCTCCTCCCCAGGCTTCCCCTCTGCAGCTGCGCAGCCTAAATCAATGTGATGATTAAACCGTGTTTTTTTAACTTTGCATAACAAATGCAAGGGGACCAACTCCTCGTTCTGATGGAGGGCAGCAGACTTCTTAATGAGGTTGCCTGTGGCCTTGTTGCTTTGGCCAGGCTGTGAAGCACAACCCATGAGGCTGCTGGGTGTGGAGACAGGCTTTCTGAAGCAGCATCTGCCACTTGCTGCCTGGATTTGCTCAGTAGGACATGGGGTTGCCCTACAGCTCTTTAGACATGCTGGTGCCAGATGATTGGGAAAACATTTGAAAAGCCTTAGCTTGCTAGGATCTTGTGGAGACAGCAAGCTTTCTGTGTGCTCTGCAAAGCCTGGGTGGACAAAGCCAGACCAACACCGCTTTCTAATCCTACTTTGCAACAATCAGCAATTTGACTGAAACCAGCACCCAGCACAGCAACTTTGGTTCCTAGTGCCTCATTGTCATGAAGCCATGTAACAAAGTGATGTAGTCTGGCCTTCTGCTCCCTAGCAGAGCAGGGTCCCGTTGTCTGTGGCTGTGTAAGTTGTTGTTCCGCCCATACAGCAGCAGCCATTCATAGCAGGAGGCTGTATGCTGCACAGTACAGCCTGAAAGTACAATGGAAGACCTTGGGCACTCGTGTGTGTTGTCAGCTAAACTGGCTAGTTATTCCCTGAAGCCCTTCAGCAAGGTTGACACAGGTCCTTGTACCAGTGCAGTATGAGATCATATCTGTTGTGTGCTGTTAGCCGTGACTGAGTGCTCCCTTGAGAGTCCAGAGCCTCACCACTAGCCAAGGCAGCCTGCAGTGACAAGCTTCCGGGAGAATCTGTATGTAGCTTATAAATGCTTAAAAATGTGTAATTTAGATCTGCCATTTGGAATGTTTATGCAAATTCACTAATGACCTTTAAAATGAACCAGTTAAACCACATAAATGTCCTTAGCTCTACAGGATGTCAGAGGTGAGCAAGGAGCTGCACAATCCACAGGCAGCTCATGGGTTAATCACAGTGGGACTAGTACCTTAGTGTGCAAACCTACATTCATGTTTGATAGCTTCTGTATTTTAAAACATGAAGATAAAACCCAGCATCACCCTGCGAGCTGGAAGGTTATGTGACGTGTCCGAGGGCAGAGAGGGCTGGTGCTTGTTCCTCTGGCTCTGTCCTCAGCTCCCTTCAGAAAAAGGGAAAAGATGGGAATGAGGTTGTGGTTTGAAGCTGGGAGGCTGGGGATTCAAAATTAATCATAACTGGCTTTAAAAGCTATAAATACCTCCTAACACTGCTCTATTTCTGGGAAGCTTTCAAAAACAAGCACCGAGTTCATTTAAAGCTTAAAAAAGAAGTATTTTGGAGCAGCCTGTGCTCACGGGGCAGCACTGAGTGCTGGTGTTGGATCTGGAAGCTGGAACAAAGCGTGAGCCGTGGCATTTTCTTTGTCCATCTGCCCTTTTTCAGATGTTCTACTTTTTTGCAAGTTCTGATGTCTTTTCCTTGTGTGTTTATGCAGTTTCTGCTTATCAGCCATAGCTGGCCTTGCAGGTTTTCCGTGTCGTCTTTCATCTCCTCCCTCCCCTTGCCTGTCAGCCCGCCCGGCTGCCAGCTTGGAACCAGCTGCAGGGCTGGCACCTGCTGGTGCAGTTGCTCCAGCTCTCCCACCCTGGTGCTGCCCGGTGCAGGGTGGGCTGTGCTGGCAGCACGTCCCAGCCCCGAGCCTCGTGTGGCTCCACTGGGGCTGAGTCGTGGAGGAAGGAAGATCCTTGGCCCTCATTGTGTTTCTGCCGCACCGGGAGCGGGTGCTGGAATCGCTGGTTGCTTATCTCATCGGTTGGAAGGTGGCGTTGTTTACTGATAGGAGCAGGGACTTTCTGTGCTATTGAGACTGAAATAAAGTTCCTGTTGAGTATTTTCATCTTGCGTGTCCCTTTAGGAACCTGTTTGTACGCGGTGAAATCATGAACTCACATACTTGGAGCATGGCCAGTCTGGGAGTTTGAGTTTCTTCCCAAGCCCAGCACCCTTGGAAAGGGCACTGAGGTCTCCCACACTCCTGTCAGGAGAAATTAGTCAGCCAAGGTGCTAGATGCCCGTGCTTTCATTTATCTGATTTTTGCTGTAGTCTAATTGTTGTGCTTCAGTCTGTTCTCAAGATTTATTTAAAAATAGATCAAAGGTGCTAAACCTTTGAGGTCTAGAAGGGTTGAAGAGGCCTCTCTGGAGTGTGGCTGGGCAGTGCAGGCAGCATGTTGGGTCAGACAGGTCCTCACCCTCTGTGAAAGCACCAAAATGTCCCTGCAAAGCTGTCATCCTCTGCCAGGGGAGGTTTGGAGCTGAAAGCACAGTGTGGTGTGGGCACTGACAGCAGCTCATGCCACCTTGGCAGCAAGCTCTGTCCCTCATCTACCGTTTAGATAGAAGATTTGGGTGTGTTGCAGATAATGCTGCTATTACGTGTTACTCTGCTATTGAAAGCAGTGTTTAGTAGCATGAAAAGTGTATTTGAATTAAAAGATCAAATGAGATTCTGTATGACTCAGCTGTAAAAAATAAGATCCATCTTGAGAGATGCTTGAAGAGAGGTGTTGAACTCTGCACAGTGCACTGCACAGATCTGTTAGGATCTGTTTGGTCAGTTTCTTCACTCACCAGAGCACTTACCGAGTGTTGATGTGTCTTTGTCATCCCATCTCTTACTTACAATACACTGTATTAGCCATATATTTTGCAGCTATTACTTTAAAATGCCTTTAAGCTGTTAAAAAGATGAGATGGTCATAATTGTGCTTCTTAGCCTTCTTCAGATCAGTTCCCAGGTTCCCAAGCAGTGAGCCTCAGAAAACGTGTGGCATGGCTTGTTTGAAAGCTGTGTCCCCATGGCCCGAGGCTTAGCCCCAGCAGTGCACCAGCAGCAGTGTCTGCCACCAGCAGCTGGGGATGGTGCTCCTGGCAGGCACCACTGGCCTCCTGCACAGGAGAGTTTCCCTGCCGGAGCTTGTTAATCTAGAGGATAATAATTTTAAGAGAAAACTTCACATTTTAGCTAGTGAAAAAATTATTCTTGGACTCTAATGAGGAATTTTCCAAACCTGAAATAAAGTGGGGTTTGATCATTCAGGGCACTGCTGTGTTCACAGACCAGTTTAGTGCCTGTTGCAGAGGTGCTGGTGCTCACATGGTAGAGGGAAGTGTGAGTTTCATCTGAACCCTCTTGTGTCCTATCCCTTTTTTATTTCTGTAATGCCTCTGAGTTAAATGAGATCCATCCTTCAATAGGAAAACCCTGGACCTGTAAGTTACAGGAACCCCTCTTGGCTTTTCAGATGTGAACATCAGTAGAAAACAGCAGAAAAAAACCCACTTTTCTAAACTAGGTAATGGGGCAAGGAGTGAAAAGGAGATGGATGAAGGAAGTGTAATTTTAAAAATAATTCTGGGTTGGTTTTTTTTTTTTTGTTGTGTTTTTTTTAAAACAACCCAGTTCCAGCAGTTGCCTGACACGCCAGTTTTCTGAAAATGCAGGTGATTCTTGGATGCAACTGCAAAAGCTCTGGAGCTGAGCAGGAAAATTAAGTGTGGTTCAGGAATAAACCAGTAGTCCTGCATTCAGGGCAGTGAGGACTGGAGCCAACCCTTTTGCTAATCGTGTTATGCTTAACTATACAGATTTGCAGGGTTTCCTTATGTTTCCTGTAGATTGAGGTAGTTTTGAAGTTACTAAAATACCATTGTTTCTTGTCAGAGAACAGGGTTTAAGCTGCCTGGCAACAGACATTTTATGAAGGGCGTTAATGTGAGAGGAGGTTAAAAGCCATAATCATATTTTCAGAAATGCTTAAGTCTTTTTTTTATGTAACAAACTCACTGGAGAATGTTGTAATTTATTAACAAACTGAATTTGTTTCAAGTAATTGATGCTGCCTTTGGGAGTCAGAGTGGGTTTAGTTGTGATTTCTTGGTTGTTGGCAAGCTGTTGTTTTTTTAGGTTGGGTGGGAACAAATGACAGTATTAATTATCTGGGCTCCTTCTTCATTAGCCAGTCTCCACATGACTGTTCCCTTGCTTGCAGCTTGTTGTTCTTGGGAAACCAGTTCTCCTCTGTGTCCTGCCTGGGCTGCATGGCTGTGTGGCACCTTTTGGGGCTGACCTGTGTCAGCCAGGGCTTGCCTTTGTGTCTCACTATTGGCTGACCACGTTTCACTGCTGGAAGTTGTCTTGCTGTGTCTGACTCCTTCTTAGTTTACAGCAACTTTGCATTGGGAATATAAAATGAAAATTCTCCTCAGACTTTTCAGGCTAGCTTGTGCCTACAGTTTGTGAATATCTAGCTTGGGAAGCACCACAAATCTTGGGGGAGTGAGAGGAAAGAAGCAGGATTTTTGCCTCAGTTTTAGAACTTGTAATTAAATTCTTCATTCTAGATATTGTTTATTCATTTTATTAGTGTGTATATAAACTAAATTCAGATGGAGTCTAAGGGGAACTGGAATTAACCAAGGAATTATCTCTGTGCTGGATTCATTGAAAATTTCTCAGTTATTAGTATCAGGGGTCAGATGATAAGACCTATACAATAAGCTTTTTCCATTCTGCTGCTATGAGAAGACAGTGAAAAAAATCCAGTGGCCACAGTAGCTGTACCCAGACCTGCTTTTCCTTGGAGCTGCTGCTTCTAGGAACCAAGGACAAGAAACCATCAGGAAGTGGTAGAGGAGGGTGATATGGAAGGTGCCCAGGTCCTGACCCCCTTGAGCCCTGGCCTGGCTCTCTGTGTTTACCTTTTGGAAGTAACAGAAGCATTTGCCTGATTTTAAAAGGCTATTGAAGCATGAGTTACTTGTAAAGTTGGACTTGAAACTCCAGAAATTAAGTGCTACATACAAATGCAAGGTGTCCCTAATGCACCTTGAAAGTGCTAAAGTAACATTGTGGAGCTGTCATTGCAGTCAATTTAAAATTCCCTCAATGAGAAACAAAACTGTGTCTTTCAGAAGTACTGTAACTTTTTTGGGCAGCCCTCTGTCTCCAGACTGCTCCAAGTCCATTCATCAGTAGCAAACTGAAAAATAAACCTGCAGGTTAATGAGTCATGTGCCCTTCCTATAAGTAATATGATGATCTGTGCTAATTAAACTGAATCATTTATGAGCAATAAAGAAGTAAGTCAGAGATGTCTGTGTGACTCGCATGTAAAGATCAGACAGGACCATCGTATTCTCTGAGGCATCAGTCATGTTTAATTCTTGTGTCATTTTTATGCCTGTTACTGTTGCGTGTAGATGAAAATGAGCTTGTGTTACTAGAAGGAAACTGTTCAGTGTAAACAAAAGCTTGGGGAACAACTTACTGTATTCTAATTCTTTCCTTTAATTCTTGCATCACTTGACAGTTGTCATTTAACCACTATGTATTTTTCCCCAGGATAGAAGGAGGATGAACGTTACCTTACCTGGTAGAATTTCCATGATTCCCAGTGAGAGGGCCCTGCACTGTAGTGTGTCTGTGTCACCACTGAGGGAGCCTCCCTAGTTTCAGTAAAAAGTCTGTGATGTTCCTTGCTCGGTTGTTACTGGTGCCATTTTTCAGTCCACTTCTCACTAAAGCTCCTGTACCATGTCTGTCATTTCTAGATGTGAAAGACTGGAAGAGCAGCTCAATGACCTGACTGAGCTCCACCAGAACGAGATCCTCAATTTGAAGCAGGAGCTGGCCAGCATGGAGGAGAAGATCGCCTACCAGTCTTATGAGCGAGCCCGGGACATCCAGGTGGGTGACAGACAGGGACTCTCCAGTCCTGTTTTCCACCTGCCCTTCTGTAACTCAGTCTCTTCTGAAATACTCATGTCGTTCAATATTTGGTTTTAATCCTTGTAGCTTTATTGCTAAACTGCAGTTTGGTGATTTCTGAAAGGGCCTTTGTTCCACCTCTGCCCCTCACATGTCTCCAGGAAACTCCTGTGGGGAGGAAGGGCCGTGTCTGCAGGTTCCTCTGCAGAGGGTCCTGCCCCTCGCTCCGCAGCAGAGCTTGCAGAGGAGCTGTGGCAAAGTGGAGGTCTGCATCTCCTTTCTGTACAGGGCTTTGCAGGGTAGTAGAAACAACTGGGCCCTGACCCGAGCACTTTTTTTTACAGTAGCATTCCCAGTAAACTGACCCTAGGGTGTGTTTCTGTGTCACTAATTTTAGAGCAATGATCACATATGTCTAAGGAAAAACTGCTTTGTGTACCACTGCCTGGAGTCAGCAAACTGTTCTTTTTGTTGATTTTGCCCAAATAAGGAGGTGTTTTAGAAGACAAGTTTCTTTCCTTATGTAAAAGACCAAAGCTATGGAAATAGACATAGTTGGAGGGCCTTCCACAGAGCAAGAGACCTGGGGAATGACCTGAGCAGCCATTAAACCTTACAAAGAAAGGCTTGTTGAGAAATGGGTCCATCGTCCATTTTAAATCCTTGTGCCAGTTTTAGCAGGCATCTCAGTTTCGATTGCTGACGTGGAGATATTTATAGTGTAAGCAGGGAACTGTAGGTCAAAGTTCTCCCTCTTTCCTCCCCCCAAAGAGCCTCTGCCAGGTGATTTCCTCTGGACACTGAGCAAGCTGTGCTTTTGGCACAGTTGGAGACCCATCTGCAAGCCCTGCTGAGCCCGTGTCCCTGCAGGTTGCTTACTGCTAGAGGGGCTGATCAGTTTGCCCCATGGTTTCAGGGACTGTAACTGCAGAGAAGCCCTCACATTTCATTAACCTCCACAGACATGATGCAATGACAGAGAAATGTAACAGGTGACAATGACCTTTAAGTTAAGGTTAAAATAAATAGGTGTCTGTGGACAGTGGTGCCATGGCCTCTGACAGAGTAAACAGGAGGTCCTCCCTTGGGGAAATGTTACAATATTCAGCTTTTGTTCTCCTCTCTAATTTCATACAGCAGGAAGACCAAAGGCTGAAGACTTGAAGTGGGGATTTTTCAGTAGCTTTTTAAATCCTCCTTTTATAATTCAGAGCTTTTAATGTAAACTTGCAAGTTGGCAGCAAAGGGCAGTGCCTAATTAACGAGGGGCTCCTTGCCCTCAGCCACGTGGAATGGCAAGGTCTGACATGGGTGTGGTGACTGATGTCCTGCAGAGGTGCGTGGGGCATGAGACAGGTGGCCCTGGCCTGGCCCAGGTGGTGAGATGAGAGTGGTGGGCTGTCCATGGCTGGGGCACCCCAGGTGCTGGCAGCCCAGCGCTGTGTTCTCGCTCACAGGAGGCACTGGAAGCCTGCCAGACCCGCATCTCCAAGATGGAGCTGCAGCAGCAGCAGCAGCAAGTGGTGCAGCTGGAGGGGCTGGAAAACGCCACGGCCAGGAACCTTCTGGGAAAGTTCATCAACATCCTCCTGGCTGTCATGGCTGTTCTCCTTGTCTTCGTCTCCACTGTGGCCAACTGCGTGGTGCCCCTCATGAAGACTCGCAACAGGACGTTCAGCACTTTATTTCTCGTGGTTTTCATTGCCTTTTTGTGGAAGCACTGGGACGCCATCACCGGCTACTTGGAACGGTTCTTGTCTCCCCCCAGATGATGGTGGCAGGACCTGGCTGCATCCTCCTCCTCCCGGCACTCTCGGTGAGCAAGCGTGGCAAAGATTAGTCAGCAGCTACTCTGCTGAAGTTTTAAAGTGTCCGAGTGAATTTGTTTACATTTAGAATAATGTTTTTTCTCTGCGAGATGCATTGCAATAGTATTTTTTAGATTTTATTCAAGAACTCTTTTTTGGCGAGAATCCTGGATAATTTTTATGTAGCATGGTTCTCTTTGGATGCAAATCTTAAGATTCTCTGAAGTGTACAAAAGAAATAAATAAAATGCAGAAATTTGGAGCATACCAATGGGCAATTTAAATTGTGGCTTGAACTACTGTACTAAACCTGTCAGGAAGAAGAGAACATGGTTAGCTTGAGAGGAGCAAAGCTAAATCTAGTGCACAGCCTTGAGTGATGGTACCACAGCAAACCTGTAACACTAAACTTTTACTGTGAAGTCTGCTCACATTCCATGTCCAAATGTATGCATTCAGAGTGGTTTCTTTCCTTAACAAGAGAACAACAACAACTTGTGGATCTCTTCCCCAGCCCGGCGTCTGGGTTCGCCGTTTGTGCTAACCTGATTTACGGTAACTTTCTATAAGGCTGGCTAACTTTGCTAAGCATATGAAGTGGAAGCCTCATGCCATACATAGTAACTGCACAGTTGTGCTACAGTATTTTGAAGCAGTCCTTGAAATACTTATCTTTAAGTAGAAGCCCTTGGTCGCACTTTTAAGGTTTTTTTTATATATGTATATTCACAGATTTAAAAAAATCCGAACAGCATACTTGAAGAGTGTAATACTCAAACTCTCAGTGCTTCCTTATTGTTTCTAATAGGATTTTTTTATTATAATAATTATTATTATTGGGGTTTGTTTTTTTTTTTAAGGGATTGGGAGGGTCATTACTCTTTTTTTTTTTTTCCTTTTAAATAAAGAAGTGATGTTTTTAAATGAAGAAATGCGTGAATAATTGTGAGCCGTCTTGTCCTGAAACAGTTTTGAGGAGGGCAGAGAGTAGTTTCTAGTGCCAGCTTGTCTGGAGCACAGTGCTGTCCATATGCCATGTATCTGTCCTCCAAAGCATACAGATGCAGCATCATGAAAAACATCTATCTTCTCCACACATTTTTGTCATGCAGGGCTTTTTTTCCTCGCTGTGAAGGAGAGTATGTTTATATTTCTCATTTGCATGTCGTCTCTCATTCCTGGCCTCAGGATAAGGATAAGGAATTCATTTTCATCCCTTCCTAGGGAAAAGACAGGTTCTTTTAAGGAAAGAAATACTGAATCAACAGTCTACTTAAAAGAATGGTTGTGTCAGAAATAGCTCTGATTTCATTTTTAAATAAACCCCTAAAAAGTGAAACCAAAGTTTTCCTGCTGTCAGGCTCTGGTAAGATCATTTGTGTGTCTGTCTGTACAGTGTACCTGTGTGCCATCAAGAGTGTCCTCTTCTTCAGCCATGGGGCTGAGTACTTGGTGTAGAAAACTTTCAACGCTCTACAGGAAATATCAGCTTCAAATGTGCCTCTGAAGTCCTAGCAACGTGCTGTTGCTGGTGACTTGTTGGTACTGGTGGGCTGGCTTCACTCTGCGCACTCAGCGTTCACTCTGTGCTCTTTTGTTTGTCCCTTTTGCTTTAATGAAGCCAAGATTCAACCTCCATCTCCAAGAAATCCAAAAAAACTCCAGGATTCTCTTTCAAAACCATATATGATGCTCAGTTAGATCTTACTGTTTTCCTTTTTCAGGCTTAAATGCCCTCTAGGAACCAAATGTTGCCCAAGTGACCTGAAATCATACACGTACATACATGGAACACGTACATTATATATATATATATATACACATGGAAGCCTAGGACTTTATGCAATTCTGCAATTCTGGTTTCTGAGAAATTCCCTCAAACTACATAACAGCCTTGAGGGTCTTCTGATAAGCAGCAGAGGGCTTGCCATCCTTCTTCCTTCAAAGATTCTGTCTGTTTTTCCCATAGTCACAGGAAACTCAGGTACCCCTCTCCCCAGGGATCCCAGCACACCTCTCTTTGTCACCACGTGCACTAATCTGCTCCTGTCCTACTTAAAATGCAAATTGTCAGTTGCAACTGACTCAAGCCAAAAATAATCATGCTTTCTACAGAGTTGCAGAGAGAGCAAAGATTGCATAAACATTCCCTCCTTAGACCATGCTTCTAGCTCCAACAAGACTCTTCTGTTTACCGTGGTTCTCTGGCAGATTCAAATGACATGGGCAACCAACACCATCCCAGTACATAGTTTGTGTCAGAAACAAAGGTGTCAGTAACCATAAGAACTGAATTGGCACAGAATTGAGAAGCTTTGTTGCCTTTTTTTCTGGACCCTGGCCTTTGCACCTCTTTTTTTTCTCAGTTCTGATGATGTTGCTCATGGTAAGTTTTTATATGGTGAAAGCAGGAAGGAGGTGAAAGGCAATGGATCTGGACACTCAGTGCCACTTGTCCGTGGTATTTGAAGGAAGTGTTTATCCCTCTTCTTTATATCCTAATTTCATTTAGAATCTGAACTCTGTGTTGTCTTCAGTAAATACCATTTGCTAATTTGCCAGAAGGCGTAGGCTTATTAGAAACTTATCACCTCAAAACTGTTTGGTGAAGGCCATGTGCATATGGTTGTGGACAATGTCTGTCTGTCTGTCTCTTTCTCTCTCGGCAGTTTCTTCCATTCCAGAAAGTTGTCTGCGGTAATGCCACATATGATGCTGCATCCACTTTTCATATCCTAACACAACTGCCATGTGTTTTGCCTTTTGCATTAGCAGAACTTTGTGGGGTTTTCTTCCCTCTTCAGTTTGAAGGTCTGTGATGATTTCTGATAGCTTAACAATAATTATACTGTTGGAAATGTGATTCTAGCTTTAAAGCTCCCTTTCCTTGTAAGTGGTTGTGTTTGCTTTCTTGATGAAGCATCTCTGGATGACTCATAGAAGACAGTTCCCACCATGGGTGTAAGTGTGTGTGTGAGTACCTTGTATTGGCCTTCCTTATGGAGGTAAACTTCTTAGTGACCATCTCTGAGTTGCAGAATGTTTCCCAAAACATTTCATATTCAGAGTTGAAATTATTTTGAAATTGCTTAGGTGTGTTTAGCACGTATCGACTTGGCATATAAAAAGGGAAGAATATAATGGACTGTGTTAGTTAAAAAAGCAGCAGCTCTTCCTTGAAATTCTGTGGTTCAAATGAAGTTTATCTGTTTCCCCCATTTGCTTTCTCAGTGTGAAGAAGAAAATCTTGATGCAAAAAATACTTACATGTTTAAATTTTATAAAGTTCTCTTTTCTCTCAGCCTCATTAGGTTAGTTTAATGATACTGAGCATGCTCACAGCAATTATTTTATTGGTTTATTCCAATCCCGTGAGTTCTTAAAGTTTGATCAGATGAAACGTTGAGTTCTGTACATGTTGCACTGGGACAGAAAAGCACTGTCTTTCAGCTTTGAGAATATGCATTTTTTTTAATTCAAAAAGCAGCATTATAACAAAAGAAGCCAAGCTACAAAAGGGTTCAAGATTGGGTAGTTTTGCCAGTTTTTAAATGAATTCTGAACGTGGCTAAAGAGTTTTAAACCCTGTGTGTCTGTGTTGTGTATGCCAGGTGGTATAGTAGTAGGCAATTGACTTAGCCGTAAGTGTGTTTTTAAAGTGTAAAAAAAAATAAACAGAAAAACTCACTTGCACGGGTTGAAAAGTACAGAAATGACACTTGTGAACGTAACACTGTAGTTTATAGATCTTAAGCTGCTAATTGTTGAGAGAGATTTACATTTGTCTTGTCTGATTGTTGCAGATTTATCTGTGACACTTTTACTGTATATAAAAAACTTTAAATAAAGACCTCAGCTATTAACACTGGCCTAATTTGGATCTTTCCAAAGGGATGGGGAGGAGGTGATCAGGAAAATAACAGAGGGGTGTGTTAAAACTGGGCTGAGCCCTCTTCTACTATCTTAAAACTTGAGCCTGTTCTCCACGGATCTGATCATCGGACTTCATTCTGTAATCAGCCACACACCCCCAGCCTTGGTGAGGATAAATGGGCTGCCTTGTTTGGTCTGTGGGCAGAGGAGGAGCCAAGCTGCATTCCTCCCTTTCCTTCATCCCTGGGGAGCCTGGGACAGCCTGGCAGGGTGTGCACAGCCTGCAGAAGGGGGGGTGGTGAGGGAAGGTGACTTGTCCAAGGAGGGTCTGTCTGAAGGCCTGGGAGCTGCTCCTGCGTTTTCCACCTCTGAGCAGGTCTGCAATTGGGCTGCCCCAGCTGAGAAGGGGTGGGGGCTGCTCCCCTGGGCCTCTCCTCACTGGGACTGGAGGATCAACTCTGTGCTGAGCTGTGTGTGCAAAGCAGGGTACAATTGTCAGCTCACCAGTATTTCTCACGTGCTGGTTGGACTCAGTAAGGTTGAACATGAGAGGATCAACTGGGGGAACAATGAGGAAGGGTGAAAGCAGTGGCCGCCTTCTCCCCTGTCAACAGTTTTAATCCAATCATTTAGAGGATTAGGAGTCATTACTCATTTTTTTGGTTAGTCTGTGGGAAGTGGTTTGGTAGCTCCACCCAGGTCGTGGGGGGCAAACAGGGATGTGGCAAGGGTCTGGCTATGCTTGGTTCCCACAGTGGAGGCAAAGAATTGGCTGATCTTTCTGACTGGAGCAGTGGTTCTCCCAGGTCAAATCACACCTCAACGTCTTGATCAATCTGGACAAACAGCTCCCTACCACAAGGCATCTGCCTTCAAGTTGTTTCTTAACAAGCACTAAACCCACGTTCTCCTTTAAAAGACCATGTTGGTTCCTAGTTTGTTGGCCTCAGTGGAGCTGAGGAGAAAAGCCAGGACAGGATGGGAAGCTGTGGAGTGCTTTCATCCTTCCTCCACACTTCAGGTTTGCCTGAGCATGGCTGATGCCTGACTGGCCTTGCAGTCAAGGTGTTCAGAAGATCCTCACACACACACACAAAAGCTCTTAAACCCCGAGGCAGTGGGAGCCCGTGAGCCTGCCTGGCCTGCACAGAGCAGTCTGAGTGTGACACCCCCCTGCTGCCCCGGGCTCTGCCTTTCCAGCCGGGTCGGGTGCTGCTGCTGCACATCACCCACATGAGACCCTTAACGTGGACATGAGCCCTGGGCCAAGACAATTCCTGTTCATCCTTGGCCTTCTGGATAATGTCCCTTGAGGGGAGACTGCTGGAGTGGGCTGAGGAGGAGGAGGCAGTTTTTTGGTTTGCTGTGGGAGGAACTGTGACCCAGGAAGCACAGCTCATCCTCAGGCACACCCCGAGAGCTAAGTGGAGCATTTAGGAAATGGACATCCTGCTTATGTGGGGGAGGGATCCAGAGAAGAGAACAGGGATGATCTGAGGAGCGAGTCACGTTCCAGTGGCAGAGCCCTCCTCAGCAGAAAAGATCTTCAAGGAAGTAAGATCCCTCTGATCCTCCCGCTCTCCATCTCCGGCATCCCGAGGCAGTTGTGATGCTCAGCATGGGCTTAGCAGCGCCCTCCCAGGCTGCTCGGGACCCTGGGCTATGTTCTTTCCAAAAACCTTTTGAAAGATCTTTTGCTTATTTCAAATCCGCTCTGCTCCTGCATTCCTGACGTTTGCATTTCCCTCCCGCTTTGGAAACAAACTTTCAGGTAGGATCAGCTGCTCTCCCTGTGTCCCAGCCGGGCCGGGCGGGGAGCAGGCTCCGGGACTGCAGAGACGGGCAGAACGAGGGACCCTCCCGAGCGAGGGGACCCCCCTTTCCCGGCAGCGGGACGAGACGAGCTGTCCCCGGAGCTCCCCACGGGCTGCCCGCTCCCCTCGCGGGCCCACGGCGGGGCGGGGGGCTGAACCACGCTCATCTAAACCGTTTTAATTGCCTGGGATTAGCGACAAGACTTTAACATTAGCGTCTGAATCTAATTTACG
>NW_009954216.1:2527051-2543148 GCF_000747805.2 Chaetura pelagica | reverse complement strand
CGCAGGGGGCGGGCGGCCCGGGCCGTGCTCGTTGTCCCGGGGCCGCAGGGAGCTGTTCCAAAGCACAAGTGCTCGGGGTACGGGGGGATGGGGCTCCCACCAGCTGTCACGTAAGGCTGAATGCTCGGGTGTTGAGCTTGGCTGCAGCTGTGATTACAGTGAAAACAAAATATTTCTCTGACCTGGAACTTCCCTCTTCTCAAAGTGGGGCTGGAGTCTATGAACATTTGGCCACGTGCTCCTACCACCTTCCTCGGCCGTCCGGGCTCTGCTGGGCCCGCGGGGCTGCCCTGCCCCGTTCCGGGTGAGCTCTGCCCGTGCTGGCAGCCCTGGCCCTCGGGGGCTGATGTTCTGTTTGCTGACCTGCCCCAGCAGGGGCTGCTCAAGGCCCAGCCCTGCAGTGCTGGGGCTGTGTCCTGACCCGCAGGGCACACACCAAGCTGCCTCTTCTCTGGTGCAGGGTAGATTCCTAATTAAAAAAAAAAAAAAAAGCTGGGGGAGGAGGAAACATATGAGGTTTGTAGGTTCTCTGGGCACATGACAGCACACAGGCACAGCTGCCACATTGCTAAATTTCCTGGTCCCCAGGACTGGCTGTGGAAGGAGGGAGCTCTGCAGCAATGGTGCTGCAGGAAGAACAGTGGGGCCTGGAGTTGGCAACCAGGCCAGCTCGGGACATGGCCGAGGGGAGAAGGCCCACAGGGTATGCAGGGACATGGCAGAGCAGACAGAGCTGTCAGGGACAAGCTGCCTGCTCTCCATGGAGCCAGACAAGCTTGCAGAGGCTCAGCCTGAAGATGCTCCCTCCTGTTGGTGCAATGCCCGTTGTCCCGCTGCCATGTCCTCCTCCCAAGCTCTGCTTACAGATGACACCTTTTGCCAAGGGTTGTTGAGGGGATGAGTGTGGACTCAGCCTGGCCCAGTGCGGTACAGGGCACAGCTGTGAGCTGGTAAAAGCAGGGTGCTGGCTCGGAAATTACTTTTAATTGGGCTGCTAAAAATTCTTTCCCCCTCTTGACATCAGCAGAGGCAAGCTGGGGCTGTGCTGTCCCAGACATTTGCTCTGTTCTGGCACCTGGACAGTCAGGAACTGCTCATGGAGCCTCACAGAGCAATTCACCAGTGAGTGAGCTGGAATGTCCCGTCTGACCACCAAATGACTCCAGTGCTGCTGCAGGGCCCTGTGGGGACACCAGCCCCACAGAGAGCTGCCTGGGAAGCCTGTGAGCAGAGGTGTGAGCCCGGCATGAGGGTTGGTGGCTCTGGGGTGTTGCTCTGGCACAGCTGGCTCTTGTATGTGTTGGTGCAGCCGTTTCTGCCACGAGTGTTTACAAGGAGCCCTGGAGCTGCTGTGGGGCCCTGATACACGGGGGAGCGTGTGCTTTTCCTCTCTGCTGTGCTGGCTGATAAGCACAAAGCAGATGAAGAGGAGAAGGAAAGATGAACTTGTCCAGTCTCCACGTCTGATACGGAAACTCTGGCAAGGCCTGGTTTGTCGGTCAAGATAACAGCCCTTGCTAGTCTAACCTAGACATGTTTTACACACAGGCGTAGCAGTGAGCAGGAGTGATAATGGCAGTGGAGTGATAGATTGCTTCTATCTGGATTACAAAAGGGCTTTTATTTAATTATGCTCAATTTTCTTTCTCTTCCTCTGGATTCCAGCACTGCCATGCAGGGCTTGCCAGTACCTGCACCCCAGGGCCTGCCTGGATGCTTCCCGGGGTGGTTAGAGCAGCCTCCCGTGGGCAGCCATCCATAGCCCTGGTGCCACAGCATCCCTCCACCACCCCCCTCCCGGCTGGCTTGGCTCAATCCCCACGCTGGTTCTGTGGAGGCTGCAGCAGGTAGCAGAGCCAGCATGCTCTCCATTGCCTTCTATTTGTAAGATTTCCCTTTGAGCGTGTTCATGGGGTACCTGCCATCCATCAAGGTCTCTCTCATTGGGGTGATGGTCTCAGCTGCTGGGAGAGTGCTATGCCCTCCCTGAGTCAGAGACATCCAGAAGAGCCACAGGTCCAGGGACAGCCAAGGCCAGCTGGGACTGTGAAGGTCCTCCTGGCTGCACCACCAGACCAGAAGGTTTCACACTGGAGTTTCTGTTTGCTGAGGTGTCTCTCCCCCATAAGACTATGGACAGGGCAGAAAAGGGTCAATCCAGGGTGCCCCTGTGCAGCCATGGAGCCAGCAGCCCTGCTGAGGCCCCAGTGCTGCTGCAGCCACTGGCAGCTCACAGACCCAGTGTGGACGTGGGGACACAGCGCTGGTGCCCTGAGTGCCAACCACAGTGATGCCAGGCAGGGCCTCATCCAGGCTCCAGGCCAAGCCCAAGGACCAGGAGGAACCCAACAGTGACTGGTTGCCCCAGGGCTCACTGGAGACCATGCTGGATGGGTCCTGGTTTTGCTCACAGAGACTGGGGGTCTGGTGCTGAGTCCCAGCCAAGGGTCTGACCCCCAAGTCTGGGAGGGGGGCAGAGAACAGGAACCAGCTGGTTTTTCTTGCCACACTTCCCGTTTCCGCTGCTTGTGGCCATTCCTGCAGTCCAAAGCCAGACTATGGCTTTTAAAGGTGCTGTTTTTGCTTCTCTGTTAGCAGGCTTCAGCTCTGACTCACTTCCTTTCCCACCGACACTGATGGGAGGTCCCACTGCGAGTCCCAGAGGCTGGAGGAGCAGCTACTGGCTGGTTTTGTCTGTCTCCTCCACCAACAGCAGATTCAGTAACTTGCCAGGTCACAGACACACAGGCTGAGGTTCAGGATACACCTCTGCTCCCCTAAGCCCTGTCCCTTGCTCATGGACTTCTTAGGAGGTGCAAACCAAAACTAATCACTGCTCGTGTTTGTTTGTTTACTTCTATTGTTGGCTTTGGGCTTGTAGGTGCTCATCCAGCATGTTTGGTTTTTTTAACTGGAGCATCTGGAAACCCTGAGAATTTCAGACAAGACAGGTAGTTGTCACAACACAGAGGTAATCCATGCTGCCCTCTCGAAGACAGAGGATCTGGGGAGGGCTGAAGGTCTTCACCAAGGAAGTTTCTAACAGATGCTTGAGGCTCTGGCTAAGGACGGATTAATTAATCTTATGAGCCGCCTGCTAAGCAGCCTGGCAGAGCAATCCTCCTCCAACCAGGTACAGGGAGGTGGAATGACATCCCCAGAGTCACCAACACCGTGGGTGGAAGGTCTGGGAACAGGACTCCTGAGCCCCTTGGGCAGCAGCAGGAAGCTGGGCTGCTCCAGCAGGAGCATGGGTGGGAGCAGAGGTGTCCCAGGACCTCACAGACTGTCCAGTGCTGGGCTCTGGCTGCTCCTCTGCCCAGGTGGGCACGGGCTGCCCCACACTGGTGCTCAGACCCTCCTGATACGTCCCTCTGGTGGGGGACAGGCAGGGTCCCTGCAACCCCAGGGAGTCATGCCAGTCTCCAGCCACTGTCTAAGGTCTCTCTGAGAGGCAGGAGAAATGCTGAAGCCCCTGCCAGCCCCAGCCTGTCTCTGCAGCCCCGTGGCAGGGGCAGGGGGCAGATTTTGTCATGCTCAGAGAAAAATCACATGGAGCCTGGTTGCTTTTCCACCTTGATTTACTATCAGCTTTGACAAGCTCTGTCTCTTGGCTCCTCCAGTACTGCCAGCCGTGTCTAATGCTGTTGATTTGATAATATATCTAATCTGGCTTTCTTGAAAGTGCCCAGTATCTCAGAGCTGCTGTTCTCCTACTCGAACCATCTTCCTTCCTTGCCTTCTTTCTGTCTTTCCCAGCTGGGGCCAATCTGTCCGGGAAATAGTCCAACTTGCTTTCATCTGATGGGAGCAGATCCCAGCTCCGTTCCCTTCATCTACTCTGGAGTCAAAATCAGCCTAGGTCATTATTTTGAAATCCTTTATTTTCCTCCTCTGCATTTTTGCTGCCGCTTTTCTCCCTCAGCAGAGGCACTGGTGAAAACACATCTAAATGTCTTTCTTTGGGGTTTTTGCAGAGCAACCACCTCCCCCTCAGCATCACACAGACATTTGAGCTCTGGACAAGATATTCCCCACATTTTAGACCCTCCCATGATCTGAGGAGGGTCTGGAAAGGGCCAGTGGCCAGGCAGGGAGACTGGGGGCTCAGTTACATGGTGGTGTGTCACTAAGGACCTCTCAGCCCCTCTCACTCCATCAGGGCTTCCTGAACAGGACAAGGAAGGGCCTGCCTGAGCTGCCTGTCACCTGAGGGGTGGGCTTCCCTGTCACCTGGGGGGTGGGCTCCAACAGGCCCTAATGGCCCTAAACAGCCCCAGCTGGGCTTCCCACACCCTGCCCAGTCGCAAGAACTCATTTAAGCCCAGGGCTGGGGGCTCAATCCTCCCTGGGCTGTGCTGTAAGTGCTGCTGTCCAGCTCTGTCTCTGGTCACTGCTCCTACACTACTGGTGTCCTTATGCCTGCCATGGTGCTCAGGGGGGCTGCAGGCTCAGCCCCTAGGACTGTGATTTTGGTGGAGTCATTAACTCAACCGGTGCTGCATGACCAGGGTCTCTGGATGCTGCCTGAGTATGACAGCAGCATTTCCTGGTCTGAAGCACTGCAGCCTCACCCACAAGTGGTTGGGTCTGTCAGCCCCAAGAAGCATCAGCAGGTGGGCTCAAGGGAAGGTCTTTGCACAATCTCTGGAGTGTGGCTGCATGAAGAGGCAAATATGTTCTGCTGAGGAGCACAGAGCAAGGCTGCGTGGGGCCCACGCAGGCTGTGAAGAGCTGGATGCACCCTGCAGAGCTGCTGGGAATTCAGGTGGGTGAGGGCTGAGTATGTGAGAAGCTGCTGGGATGCCCTTCTGCTGGGGGGGGTCTTCAGGCATTATAACCACATCTGCACTGGCCATCCGTGCCCCTGCCAACCTGGGGAACTGAAACCAGTGAAGTCTCTGAGGAAGTGCTCCCAATTTCCATGATTCAGGGTTTCCAGGGCGTTGTGGTCACCATGAGGTGGCACAGGAGATCCTGCTGACATGGCTGGGGTGGCCCTTGTGCAGCTTCTGGGGAGCAGAGCCTAAAAAACTAGAACAACCCCTGTGTGAGAGTTACCTGGGGAGTGAGGCTCCCAGAACCCCTCTCAGGGTGATCTTGCCGGTGTGTAAATTGGTGCTTGTGCAAACAATGCAGTGGCCCCTGAAGCTAACGGGCATAACAACTGCCCTTCCACTTGGCCTGCAGGCAAAAGGGCTTTAAGCTTGTAAGCAAACAAATGCAAACCTGTAGCAAAGCCCTAGAGGAGGGGAGATAACGGGGCAGATCCCAGAGGGAAGGGGTGTGTGTGCGGCTGAGCAGGACGGACCCGGCCCTGCCACCCAGCTCTGCCTGACTGGTGCTGAAAAGGGAATTGCTGCTGAATTGGCTAGTTTATGGATCCACCCAGTGAATTATCCGTGATTGATAAGGCACTGCCAGGATGAGCCCTGCTGTCAGCTTTATCTGTGTAATCCCAGTTTGTGTCTTTAAAGACTGATAGGAGAGAAAGAAAAAAAAAATCCAGACAAAAAGATAAGGGTGAAGATGCATGGTGATGTCTTGGAAATTCAATTTAGTGAGGAAAATATCCCTTTTAAAGCCACATTATTAACTGCTGTCAAGTGACAGCCGTGTGGGCTCCGTGTGCAGGGGGGGCTCAACCCGGCTGCACCGGGCTCTGCCCCGGCTGCTGCCCCGGTGCTGCCAGTGCCTGCAATCTGCGGGATTGCTTGGGATGGAGCTTGTCAGCAGCCACTGCGGCTGTGAATCACTTTAATTTGTCATGTGAGCTGGTTTCACACCGATATCTCTGGAGGGAAAACGCTGGGAAGCTGGGAGGAGGGGGAATGTCAGACACGATCCCCCCGCCCCAGTTCTTGATGGAAATGTTTATCCCTCTCCTGGAAATGTTTATCCCTCTCCACCAGCTAATGACTGGTCCTAATTTAATAGAATGGAGCGAAGTGGTCAACAAAAAATGTGTGTTTTGTTTTCACATCTGAGTCTAACATGGCCACAAGTCATATTCTGAAACGACTGGGGGTGTTACCAGTCACACAATCTGACATTTTGCCAAAAGGTCTCTTTTATCTCTTCTCTGAGGTGTGAAAACAGGGGATGCTATTTCTTGTGCTCTGTAAAGAAAAATGTGGGTTGCAGAGTCTTAAGGAGCCAAAGGAAACCAACATGAAGGAAACCAAAGAAGGAAAGAGAAATTAAGACCACTTCCTTTCAATAATAATGCAAATACTCCAACTCTAGGGACACTTCATGGAAAACATTTGTAGGAAGCACCTGAAAAACTGGCAGGGAAATTTCCCAACCCAGCCTTCATATTGCTTCCTGCATCCTTTACTGGGATAACCTTGAGAAAAATAAAAATAGTCAGATCATCACTTGATTATTTAAAATTTTGGATTTATTTATTCCATCACCATTAATAACAATAACAATTAAATACCCACCTCTGACTCTGCGTTCCTTTGATATTTAGTTAAAATACATAATTATGCAAAATAGGCAGACTCCCACTGCATGTTATCCTAAGCAGTAAAAGCATAAACCAAACATAAACCATTCCACAGAGACAAATTACTCACCCATCAAAAGAATTACTCACTGTGGACCAGGAGATTTTCACAGGTTGACTTTAAGCGTGCAGATGAATGTTGCACCTCTTAAGAATTCGTTAGTCAATGAATCTGCAGCAAAAGAAAAGGAAACAGATTTGCTTTTCCTAAGTGTAAAGGGCCTTATACTGTGCTGCTTGAAAAGTAAATGCCCTGTTCTCTTTCTTTATCACTAGGTTTAACCTCACAGTTGTGCTGCTTGAAAAGTAAATGCCCTGTTCTCTATCACTAGGTTTAACCTCACAGTAAGCCCTCCTGAAATTAGAATAGTTACTTGTTTTCTCCCAGAGATGCATCTTGCAAAGCCGAGAGGGGCAGTGAATGCAAAGGTATGACACAAATGCCCTTTTCTAGCTCTCCCTCAACACGCTCCCATTTCCCCTCTGGGATGTACAGAGCCAGGGATCTGCAATCCGTCTGGCTGGGGGCTCTGTTGGCACTGCTCACACCAGGGCTGATCAGGCTGCTGCAGCCCGGCCCCTCCTGCTCCCCCGCAGCCAGCCCGGCCCTTCAGCTCTTCCCAACAAACGGCTCATCTGGCCTCGGAGCTCCCGCACCGCCCTGGTAAACACCGTATGTGAGGATGAGCTGGTGGAGCTGCCGCGGAGGCATTTGCTGCTCTCCAATTCCAGCCCTGTCACAGCAAGCAGAGCCCACCTGTTGGCAGCAGGAACAATCCAGCCTGAGTTGGCATGTGGGGAGTGCAGTGTCCCTGGGGAGCGGAGCAGCTGCAGCAGCTCTGTGTGCCTCGGGGCTGCCTGCTGAGCAACAGGCACAGTGTCCATGTCTGGCACCTTCACCGAGAGCCACAGAGACCCAATGCCAACCAAAGCTGTGCTGGGAACAACCTCCTTGGTTCTGTAGTACATCCTAAATCCACTCATTCTTCAGCTGCTTCTTCAGCTGCTTCCCTGTCCCTCGCTGTGCAGTCTGAGTCCAGGGAGGTTATGCACGTGAAAGGAGGGAGGAATTGGCCCCTCAGGGAGGAAGTAGGCATGGACTTTTTCTGTCTGATTCTGGAGCTAACAGCTCCAGCCAGGAGCTGTTCTGATGAGGTCTTACTGTAAAACAGATGCAAAGTTTCATGCAACGAGTGATGTGGCATAGGGAAATGGATTTATTTTTCCATGCTGTCTTTCCCCATCTCTTGCATGGGATCAGAGCTATTGGATCTGAAGCTGATTAAGTGTGAGACCCCAGCACAATAACAACAGTATTGGCCACCAGTTTCTTAATGATCATTTGGGAGATGGAATGCAATGTTCATTTGAAATACTGGCTGCAAACAAGCTCTTTCCACTTTTTTATTCTTCCCCACTTTCTGTCTTAGAATGGAAAACAGACAGGTTTGCTAATAGTGTCAGAACTGGAGGGTAGAGGTACATTTGCATTCAAAACCTTGCATGAACATCCAGCTGCAAGAGTTTCCAAGCAAGGCAAAAGCTAGTGAGTGAAAGAAACTGGACAATTACACTCATTTGTCTGCCTTGTTTTCATTGAAATAGTTCAGGCAAGGCCAACTGTGTTACTTGGATTCTCTAAGGTGTAATTTAGGCATGAGATGTTTACAATCAACTCTCATTTGCATCAACCGGGAGGGAAACATGGGATCTGTTGGATATTTCAAAAGCTGGGTTAATTACTAGTTTAACCACTAATATTTATTCAACATTCTGCATGTGCCACCGGGCCAGATCCTGCCCCTCTTGCTGCTGTGCTTGCTCTGCAGTGAGGGCGCTGGGCAGGCCCTGCCGGTGCAGCTCTGCTTGTGCCAGGGAGACCCAGCGGCAGGGATGGGTGTCTGAGCCCCAGGACTGTGAATCTGCCGGGAACAAGATGCCCCTCCTTTCAGCAGCCCGGAAATGGGCTTAAACAAAGACACTGTTTACTATGGGCCACGCTCTGTTGTCCCTGCTAGTGATGATCATTGAACTTCGTAGCAAACAGCTTGATAAAATCAATGAGGCCATTTGAGAGGTAGGAAACCCCCCGGCCCGGGCCGGGAGCTCAGGGACTGACCCCGACTCTGTGAGAGCTGCCCAGACAAGTCTGAGCACTGCTAAGCCAACCTAAAATGAGCAAAGAAGTTTATTGACAGTTTTGATTGAAACCAGAAGTAAGTTTTGCTGGTTTTTGGTTGTTTTTTTAAACCCAGGCTTAAACAGACATCACTTAGAAGAAGGACATTGATCGAAAGATAAATCTAGAGCACGAGAGGACCCTGAAGGTGAAAAGTGCCCCTGTAGGTTAAAGGAGCCTGCCCTGCTATGACAAGCTGCTCCCTGTGCAAGAGGACTGAGAGAGAGATAAGAGATTAGGAGGTCAGATGCAAGGTTATGGAAACCTTGGTGGCTTTCTCCATCCTGGGCAGCTCGGTGTGGCTGGTGGCCTAATGAGGGCTTGCTGGGGAGGTTTGGTGTCGCTCATGCCTGTCCTCCAGGAACCAGCCCAGTCCTGTCAACTAATTCCCATATGCCAGTGGCAATCTGGGTGGGCATTTAGCTGCTTGGCCTGAAAGGACTTACCAGCAGGGAGGAGAAGGGCCCCATGTTTCATTACATGTCTTGAAGTCACCTATGTGAAATGTGTGTTTTCCCACCATGACCTCTGACAACCCCTTGGTCCTCCTGGCCAGCAGGAACAGGCACTTGCCAGGGGTGGTGGAATAACAGCAGGCTCAGCCTGAGCGCCTGGGGATGGGTGGCTCTGCAGAGTGGCAGGGAGACAAAACCAGGGCCTGCTGTTTTGCTGCTGATGGCAGGAGGTGGGAAGTTCCAGGTTCAGGTCCGGGAGCTGATGGAGCCCAGGTCTGACCCCAGGGTGCAAGTGAACCAGGTTTGTCTGTCCAGCCCCAGGGATTGAATCCTCCTGACACACTCCTGGTCTGAGGGGCAGAGGAGCTCAGCACCCAGCTGTCACCTTCAGCAGAGAGCCAGTGCCTGCAGCTCATTAGTCTTCATTGTTATTAAAGCTCATTATTGTTCTCTCTCTCTCCAGAGGAATGCCATGAAGCCAAGGGTTGCTGCTGCTTCCTTTGCCTTTCCAGGGCTAAGCAGGACATGTAATTCACTGAAGCTATTGCTCTGCACCCTGTGTGGGAGATGACATCCCTTCCACTGCACTCAGGTGGGATGGCAGTGCCATTTCTATGATTCCATCTACCATGTGGGGCAGAAGGTGCTGAGAAAAGGGAGTCCCCTGTGACACCAGGACCCCTGAAATACACAGTGCATCTATGTGCAATGTAATTCCTGGGTGTGAAAACAGAAAAAAAAAAAACAAAAACCAACTGCTTAGACAGAAGGATGTGAACAGTCAACTTCCAAGTGATGAAAAGTGCCCCAATCTTTCACTGTAGAGTGCTTATATTTTTGAAAGACTGAGAGTTGCATGGTCATTTTAACTACTTAGGCAGTTTAACTACCTTTCCCACTTTTGCCAGCTGTATCAGCAGGTTGCTTCATCTCTCTCTGCTTCACCACTAGTTCTCTCAGCTTCAGGGTCACAGTCACTAGTGGATGAAGATTTTTTGGTTGCATGTGCTACTGGGTTATCCAGAGAGTGAAAAGAAAAAGCTGGTTTCACTTGTATACGGATTCATGTGAATGTTTCCATTAGCACATAGTTTTGTAACATCATATTTTACATAATGGATTTTGTGGTGAGTTCAGACACAAAAGCACATGTGTGCACAGGGCTTTCAGATTGTACACAGACCGTATCTTTGCAGGCTAAACTGAAACAACTGGTAGCTCTTTTCTGCTACAAAATTAAAAATGCTACAATTTATCCAGTATAGGACTTGCCAACATTTTAAAAGTATATGCACCCACGTGTCTTTTTTTATCCATATACATGTGTGTGTGACTTCTAACTTTTGGCTTATCTCTAAGATTAATGAACGTGTTGACTGCACATGAGAAATGTAGAAACCTTTTAGACTGTTGGGGTCACCAGGGAAATGTCTAGAACAAGATCACACTCTTTACAGTATGTCCAGAAATATACACCCCAGACTACACCCCACAAGTGACGTTACAGCGGGAGGCCCAGGGAAACCTGTGCTGTGTCAGCCACCCCTGCAGGGCTGCAGCTGAGGGACAGGGCTGAGGAGGGCTCGGCTTTCCTAGGAAAAAAAGTGGGGGCACAGGTTTGTAACTAACACCTGCTAAAAAGTTTCTCTGAGAGGCTGACTCTGCACCTCTCCAAGTGGCAGGACATGGTGCAAGAGCTGCAGGACCTGACCCACCCCCCCGGGCTCAGCAGGTGGAGGAGCATCTCGCTGAAAGGGCTGGAGGTGGCAAGGACAGGTGGTGGGCTGGCCCTGGGGCTGGCAGGACTCTGGGCTGGATGGTGCAGGGGTGAAGGTTACGGTGCTGGAAATGGGACTGATGGGGCAGGGCTGAGGGAAAGCCAGGAGGGCCCCTGGGGGGTCAGGGTGAGAGGGGCTGGCACTCAGCATGGCTTGCTGCAGGATGGGGTGATCTCTGCCAGAGCAGGTTCTGGGGATGGTGCTGCCGAGCGGGGGCTGGCCTTGGCAGCTGCCCATGAATTCACGTGTGCCCTGGGTCTGGCAGTGTCTGGGGAGCTGGTTCAGGGCAGGTGGCAACCACGGCCACTCCACTGGGAGGGGACCTGTGAGAGGAACTGAGGATGTGGGATAGAGCTGGGAGGTGCCAGCTGGGGTGTACAGAAATTTGCCAGCGACAGGCCCTGCCAAGCTGAGGGCACATCTGAAGCTGGTCTGGGGTCTGCTCTGCTTTGCTCAGCAAGGTGGAGAGCAGAGATGCTTGGAGCTGGGAGCTCAATGAAACAGTGTATATTTTAAAGCAATGATGAGCTTTTAACCAAAACACTTATGTTTGTATTAAGATGTGAAAACAAAAAAATCTGCGATTAACCACCTTTAACCCTTTCACTTCAAAGCACTTAATGAGCATCAACACTGAAGCCTCAACTAGCCCAGTGAACATGGGAGAGAATAACATTGAACTCCCTGAGGTAAGTAAAATTGGTTGGGATTAACAAGGGTAGTGTGGGCTGTAATAATATATTTACAGCCTGGTGATTATACTGTGGGAAGGAAGGGAAGGGGATTAAATCTTTGTTTAGTTTAAACTGCATTTTAGTGCAACCAGTTCTTCAGTAGTACACAGTTAAAAATATAGTCTGTCAAATCCTGCTGACATATTTTGGCAATAGATATTTTCTCTAATTGAAAGCAATTGTGTTGTAAGCTTTCCCTCTTTCCCATTTGTTTTGGTAAACGGGTAGTGGTGGCCTGTCTGCTTAAGCACGTATTGAGCAACTGCTCGCTGGAAAGCTCACATATTGCAGAGAGCATGGCACGATCCTTCCTGACTTCATAAGGAAAAACTTCCTCTGGGCTTTTGCGGGGGATGTTTGAGCAGAGCTGGTAGGATCAGCCTCGCTGGTTGTTATTGCAGGGCTGTGCTGTTTGGGTCAGCTGGGGCCTTCATCTGTGAATCCTGGGGTAAAAACCAGGCTTTGTTCCAATGCAGCCATGCTTTGTTTTGAAGACTCAGCACGGCCCCCGCTGGGAATCCCACGAGGGGATGCTCTGCTTGATGTTTCCTTTGCTGGCTCTGCTGGGAGCCCCGCGCTGTCCCCTGCGCTGCCGGGACGGGACGGACCCCTTGGCCGCGGCTGCCGCGGGTGGGCAGGGCCGGGGGGCTCCCCCAGCCCCTGCTCGGCTGGTCCAGGCAACGTGGGGCAAAAACTGTGCATCCACCAGTGCAGAGTCTAAATCAACAAGGGAGGTGTAGGGGCAAAACACCGTTAGTGTGGGGTTGGAAGGGATTGTGTCTTCACCACACCACCCACCCCGGCTCGTGCTGAATTTCCTGCAGGACAGAGCTGGACACCCATGTGAGCTCACCAGCCACAGCTCCAGCCCTGACTCTGGAGTGAAGCTGGGGTGAGTGAGTGCTGAGCCCTTTCTAAGCCTCCAAAGAAAATAAAAGCAACAGGTCACCAAGGAGACCTGCGGGAAACCGGGGAACCTGCTGCTTTTGCATCCCAGCTTTCCACCCACAGCACCCAGGGCAAACCCCGGCACAGGCTACAAGAGACATGGTTTTTTATTGCTTTGCAATAAATCTCCTGGTCTGGAAAATCCTGCCATTATTGTGCATATGAACTTTCACCAGCACCGAATCTGTCATTAACCTAGAAGGAGACCTTTTCATGCTCACAGCCTCTGTCTGCACAGCTCCCCTCTGGAGGCAGATCCCTCACGGTGAACACGTCAGCCGGCCACGCACGGCCGACAGGGTTATGACTGCATTACATGCTCTGAAGGGAGCCGTGCTCCACATCACACTGGGAAAGGTCCATCTTTTGCAAACAAAGAGACTTGATGGAGGAAAAAAACCCCATGATTTTACTCAGTGAGTGCCTCAGGTCCCCATAAATCCCTCTTGCCCCTGCCCAGACAGGGCTGGAGGCCAGCAGTGGGGTGGCAGCAGAGCCCCCACGCTGGTATGATTCCTGCTACAGCCACTTGCAGGGAAGGCTGAGACCACAGTGGAGTGTATGTTTAGATTAAAGGACATTTGGGGAAGGGACCTTGCCTTAATCTTTCTGCTAAGCACCTAGCAGATTGCCAGTGTGCTAAATCATGAGTAATAACAGTAATGACAGTCTGGCCAGCTCCTCCATGAGCAGTGTCTGCAATACAGAGTAACAATAATAAAATGGGGACTTGGTCCATACTTCTCCAAAGATACACTGAGGATTGCTAATCAGTCTATTTCCAAGGCCTCTGTTATTTCTGAGTGCCCTGAAGTGCTTCATGAGCACTTCACTGATGCATCCAGCCTGATGACACAGGGCACTAACAACTAACTGGACAAAGGCAGGGTGGCAGGCAGGACTGGAGAGCATCAGAGGAGTGTGGTGATCAGGGAACAGCTCTTGTGCAGGCAGTGATTTCTCCAAGTCTAAGTGCTTCTCAGCTCCCCCTGTGTTTCCCTCCTTTCTGTTTAGAAATGCTGCTCCAGGGAGAGCCCTGACTCTTGCCTAGCTCTTACACTCTTTTCTTGGTTAACTGCTAGTAGCTTCTCCCAGGATGGGTAAAAGACTTGAGTTGGACCCCTGTTCTGGTGCTGTGCAGAGCTATTTAGCGGCCATTTTCCACCAGTGTGGGTTTCTGACAGGGAATGCAAGCAGCCAAAAGGATACAACACACATATCTGCTAAGTGTTTGTGCATGCACCTTACGGCCTCCTGCCAATCTGCCCGGCAATAATCATACAGAAAATGACCCAAATAACACACTTAGAGGTAAAGAGTGAAGGGGGGGGGGGGGGGGGTGGGGGGAAGAGGACTGGCTGCCTGGATAGGAGCAGAGGGACCTTCCTGGGTGGCTGCTGCCATGTTGGCTTTTCCTCTGCTGGGGCACCAAGTGTCCCCTCTGTGGTGGGGCACATGGGGGTGGCTGCTCTGCACTGGCTGCTCGGGCCCTCCTGGTGTCACAAGCAAGGACACGAAGCATGTTGCTCTTCTCCAGGTCCCAGCTCCTGAGCCATCCCTGAGGGGATCCCACTGCCACTGTTTGCCCAGAGCTGCCAAGTCAAACCCATCCATCCCCAGTGTGCCAGGGTGAGCCTTCTCCCAGATCCATGGTGTGCTTTATGGGTACCTTGCAGATAAACCCTGATAAATAAATAGATGCTTATAATCCCTGTATTAGATTTATTAGATCCTGGGTTTAGACCATGTTGAGTCAATATAACCTGAGTAATTGCATGAGTAACTTGTGTTTCCCCTAAAGGGAAACTGTTCTTGTGTAAATATATTTATTAATAATTAAAGTGTTTTTGAGTTCTTGTGCACACAGCCCCTCTCCCCCACAGAGAAGTCTGAAAGGTTGTTATCCTTAAACCTGCACAGAAGTCAAGCGGGAGGGATTTTGGCAGGGGGTGATGATTGGTGACAACAGGCATGTGGTTTAATTTTGACCTTTTTTTCTTCCTGAACAAAAAAATGATGGCAAGATCTCTGAATGAGATATTTAAAAACCTCTACTACTCCATTAGGAGCACTACCCTGAAATACTCACTGGAGCTTCTAACAGCCCAGATAACAGAGGTGGGAAAGCGCTTCTGGAAAACACTCCCCTCAAAGTATCTTAACAGAGGATTTTTTTTTTCCTAAGAACAATAAAACCTTAGTCAAATGATCCTTCAATACCACAAATATTTGGCTTTAATTGTATTAATGTAGATAACTGCTTGGCATAGGAAATGGGAGTCAGAGCTCCTGGGGAATTTTTTCTGCCAAAGCCAGTGCTGGATACCTTTGGGTAACTCACATTTTTCTGTGTTCTTTGGCCTAATTTTTCTAAACTGACTGTAATCTGGAACCTAATTTGATCTGCCTTAAAAGGCTGATTTCACATGGAAGATGTTCTACTATCAGGATAAGCAGCCATAAGAAACCCTGTAATAGGCAGATTAAAGGTTTGGGACCATGGAGGCTCATTTCTATGCAATTAAAGACATGATCACACTGACAAATTGCTAACTTGTAGTTTAAAAAAGAACCAACAGCCAACCAACAACTTGAAGTCCCACATTTAAAAACAGCTAATAACTATTAATTAAGGATATGATGAGCAGAGACAATGAGTTAGATAGCATGAAGCACAGCTTTTAATTCAATGCACATTTTCAGCGGACATGGCGTGGCCAAGGCAGTCGTGTATTAATTAGTGCTCTGAGCAGGGTGAGGGGGACAGGAAGGGGATGAGGGAAATTGGCAGGTGTAGAAATGAGATTAGACAACAACAGAGGATTTTTCTCTGCAGAACAGAAGTAGTGCAGAATCATCATCAGCCTTGCTAACATGTTTTGAATAAATGAAGATACATGCCACGAGAGCAGGCAGGGCAGTGGGGCACAGCCTGGGGATAAGGAGGGCAGCTTTTCCAGAGCTGGCCAGAGCGTTTCCAGGAGGCCCTGACAGAACACGAGCCTTGATTTCCCACCCTGGCTGTGAACGCTGCTGGCTATTCTGGGCAGCGAGGCGGCTCCACAGCCCGCCCGTGCGAGGGGACCGGTGCAACCGCGCTGCTGAGCTGCCTCAGCCGCCGGGTGAACCCGAGCCCTGGGGCTTCCCTTGGCCCGGCCCCATCGCGCAGGTGTCCCGGTTGTGTCCCTGCTCTGAGTGGAAAATCAGGCTTGATAAAAGGATGCTGCGACCCTGTCCTACCCTCTCCCCTGGGCTGTCAGCTCTGCCATCGCTTCCACTTGAAGCGCCCGCATGCTGGAGCCCACCCGTGCCCCTCTTGCGTGGGGAGAGGACGGATCCTCTGTGGCCGCCCCGGGCGCAGTCTGTGCCCAGGGCGGTGCGGGGCCGCAGGGGTGCGGGGCCGGGCAGCAGCTCAGGGGACACGTGGGCAAGCCACCCCCGCTGCAGAGCTCAGCCACGGGCAGCCCCGGGCCCCGCCGCGCCGCGGCG
>NW_009954216.1:2513306-2524076 GCF_000747805.2 Chaetura pelagica | reverse complement strand
TGGGGTGCGCCCCGCTCCCCGCTCCCCGCACTCCGCTCTCTCTGTGCCCCGCACCGGTCCGCGTGGGAACCGTGTCACCCCGTGTCACCCCGTGTCACCCCGTGTCACCCCGTGTCACGCCGTCAGAGCCGGTCGGGTCCCCGCTGCCCCGTGCAGCGGGGCTCGTACCGAGCGAAGAAGGTGCGTGTGTTGGGGGAATCCCTCCGGGTGTCAGTCCCCGGTGAGCCTGGGGGATGCCGCGGTGGGTGCCTTTGGGCATGAGCATCGGCAGCCGCGGCGGGGGGTCCTCCCTCCCCCTCCCCGCGGCCGGGCAGCCCCGCCGGGACCCGCCGCTCACGCTGTCCCGTGCCTTGAGTTCGGCTAAAAGTTTGCTTTTGTCGCAGTTTGTTACCGAGTGGCTGCAAACGTTAACGCCAGATAGAGACGCCTGTGCGATGCTTGGGAAAAACAAAAAAAAAAAAGAAAGAAAAAAGGTCTGCTTTGAGACTGCATTTTTTGCTTCCTGTGGGAAGGATGCATAACGGCTCCATCAGCGGTCGTAAAAACATCTGTTTGATTTCCAAGTCAAGATAGAGTGTTGGGCTTGGGCTTTCCTGTGCAGTGTCAGTGGCAAAGAGAGAAAGGTTTCCCATGGTAACTGAAGTGTTTAGTGTGGCATCTCCACGCTGTGTTATGTTGTCTTAATGCACTGGCTCACAGACCTACTCCAGCAAAGTTGAATAGTTTTTCCCTGGTGGCAAAGTACGAGCTGCCTGACAGCCAGGAAATGTGGTAGTCGTCCTGGCTTTTGAGTTAATTCCACAATGACTCCATGTGTTAAACAGTGGGGGCCCAGTCCTGAAGCCTTGGCGTGGTCACGGCTCTCAGAGGAGTCACTGGGAGTCAGGAATCCTGTTCAGGGTATGTGAAGGCACCCACAGTTCTTGCTGGCTGAAGCTCAGCATCCTTGGAATCTGCCCCTCAGCTCCGGCAGGGCTGCGCCGGCAGGAGGTGTGGCTGGGGCTTCGGGAGGGCGCTGGGGATCAACAGCCCACTTGTAGCCAGAGCCGGTGGCTCAGCCTGCTTCCCTTGAGCTTCCTCAGTGCTCCAGGACTGTTGGGGAAATACTGCTTTTTCTAACTTTTGTTCAGTAGGGAAAATAATGACTAACACTGCTCTGTTAACATTTAAAATAACGAGTGCTGTATCCAGTAAGGAATTTGGACAGCCAATTCCCTGGTGACTCCAGGGAGTTGTAATTTCACTCTGTCCTTGGGTCTGGCCCATCATGCTGTCCTGCTGTGCAGCATCCCGGGTAGCAGCCCTTCTCTGAGCCTTCCCTGGGTGGGTGAGGAGGGTGGCTGTGGGTTTGCTGTCACTGGTGCCACAAGGGCAGTCACTGAGGGGTCGCTGTGTTCTTGAAGGGGTAAGGGATAAGGGACATGAGGTTTACAGAAGCAAGCTAGCAATCACTGAGCCTCTCCAAGCATATAGAGTCAGTAGAAACTCTCCATGTTTAGCACTGTGAGATCAGGCTGTAAGTAAAACAGTCTACATGGAGACAGTAGTATGGCTGGTGGTTGTATAGGGTGGACAGGGGAAAATGGGATCTAGTCCTGACTGACACTGCTGCTGTGTTGCTGGCCTTGAAGCAGTCACTGAGCTACAGGTGCCTTAGTTTCCTATTTTGCCACATACTCGTATATTACTATTATGCAGAAACTAACTGGCATGTAGCATATTACTGTTTTTGTAAAGCTGCTTTGAGATCCTTTGATGTCAAGTACAGCAGGATATAAATGAAGCAAACCATTAATATTCGTTCATGCCTAATATTTCTGCACTCTCCACTTATTTGAAGTGTATTCCTCTAAAAGCGCTGACCAAGCCTGCTGGGAAGCTTTCCTACCAGTCAGAAGGAGAGCCTTTCATATTTTTTTTTGCCTTTTACTTAATCATTAGAATTGCCAGCAAGTTAACAGGCTGGTTTTGTTTTCAAGTCCCAGAGTGGCAGTGTCAAGAGAAGAGTTGTAATATTGCATGTCTTTGTGCTGCGAAAACCTAACATCCATTTCCACCTTCAAGGCAATGAAATACCCTAATACATTTTGTGTCCCAGCCCTGGGAACGCAGCAGGAAAATGTATTAAAGCAGCAGCTGGTTCGGCAGAGCAGATCAGCATCTCACTGCCTTCCCATTATGGGCTCCATTTCTCCACCCATTAGTGGGTTTCCAGGTTTTCTTTTGCCTATGCATCACTGATAGGTGCTCTGGTATTATCAAAATTGTAGCTCATTAGCCCTTCCTGTGGGCTAGGTGGTTGGGTTTTCAGCTTCTGGAAGAAAACATAAAAACCTAATGATGGCCTGATTCATTCCAAGCGCGTGTTCGGCTGAAGTCGGTTGTTGCAAATAGGGAGCACGGGCTGTTAGGTGTAATGTGGTGTGAAAGGAAAATCATTGCCCCCTTGTGTGCTCTTCTGTCTAATTGAATGCTCCTCTCCGGCAGCGCCGGGCTGTGGCTCGGCCAGGAGCTCAGCGCTCTGCTGCCGCCGATGGGGTTTGCCAGCGGGCTCTGGGCACGCCAGCCGGCCCTGCAGCCCCGGCGAGGGGCCGGGTTTGTGACCCCCCGGCCGGCGCTGAACGGAGGGGCTTCGTCCCCGCGCGGGGAGTGTCCTGCGGTTGTGGCAGCTGCTTGTTGGGCTGCGGCTCTGCGGCCGCGGGACCCGCCCTGCAGGGGGTGGCGGGCCTGGGGACAGTGCGTCCCTGGCAGCTGGCAGGGGTCCTGGGTGGCTGATGAGCTGGTGTCCCCAGGCTGGGCACGGGGAGTCACCAGCTCCGCCATCGCTTTGGTGGAAGCGCGAACCCGCAACTGAGCACGTGCCGAGCAGCTTTGTGAGAGGTGCAGAAAATGTGCAGAGGAGGATGGTCTGTCTGGGTCAGGAGTGGAGGCTGGTTGGTTGGTCTCGGGGAGTGCTGCTGAAAAGTCAGTTACCAAGGAGGTGAATTTGCAGCAGCAGCTTAGGGGAAGGAGGATGTGTTAGAGAAGGATTACGTTTGGTGGGGTTCTTGTGCTGAGTGAGTGGATGAGCACTAGGATTGCTTTCCCTCAACAGAAATAGCTTTCTATAATGAATTTTGTGTCAAATACTGGGCTGTCTGTAACACATGCAGTTAAAATTAAATACCCACATGGAGTCCCTGCTGTGTTTTGCCCACTCAAAGCCTGGGTGGAATTTGGACCTGAGCCCCCAGGAGAGGAGTATGAGCTCTCTTTAACAGGCTGTCCTGAATGTCACTCGCAGCAGTGAGCTGACAGAGCTTGTCAGATCCCAAGGACACTGCATGGGTTTGCTTCATGTCTGAAGCCTCCTGCCCTGGCAGGGTTACACCAGGAGGGTGTGAAGGTTGCCTTGGCAGTGTGGCTGGAGCAGACTGGGCAGGACCCTGTCCCCAGCTTCCCGCTGACTGTGAGGAGCAGCTGTAAGACTTCGGTTTGCTACTCAGAGATCTGCACCTTTCCTGGGAAATATTTGGGGTCTGCAACTCTAAAAAGGCTAAAAATCCAGATTGCTTCCTGTGCTGAAAGCCTGGGCACGGCGGCATGGGATAATGATGCGTTTCAGCATTAGTTCTCAAGTTTCTGGCTCTTGTGGCTTTGTGTCAGATCCTGCCTGGTCGTTGAGCACAGTGTTTTGTGGTGTGATGATGAGATACCCACCAGTGAGCTTTACTATAACGGGTTGTTAAACAAAACGAACTCCTTGGGTAGACTGTATAAACAGTCTCAGTGTGTGTGTGCTTGGGCATGGAAATGTGGTTTGAAACCAATCAGAAAATGTTCCCAAAGAAAAAAACTCAAATACATGTGGGAATATGACAAAGCATCTACTTACTGTCCAAATATACTGTGGCATCTCCGTGGGATTGAGTTTTATAGGAGCTGAGTTCCTTTGAAGTGCTGCTTTATACTAATCTAGAAATTCCAAACATGAAAATAAATGTGCTCTAACCTTACATCTACTCAAATAAATCTGGAGGATTAGCCACACAAAGGAAATTGGGAATTTGCACTTAATTTGTCCATTAAAAATGAGGCAGGAGTTCTCATAGCAGGCTTAATTTCTGCTCTTCATGGCCAGCACTGTGTGTGGAGTTGCTCTCCCACTCCTGAAGGTGCAGATGCCCCATCACTGTGGAGCTGCACCGTGCTCTTGTGTCACCATAACCTGCTTTACTTCTGGATATTGTTCTACAAGCAGTGGGAGGCCAGTGTCCCTCCAAGCCACTGTCCAGAGACTCAGTGGTGAGAGGCTGATCTGCCCATGAGGAGTTGGAGGACCTGGAATGCCCCAGAGGGGAGGTTCCAGGCACAGTCTGAGTCCCAGGTCTTGCAAAGATGTTTCCTTGGGAATGTGGAGATGCAACCTCCTGCTTGCAGGCAGGCAGCTGGGTGCGGAGAGCAGGAGCTGTGTGAGCCTGGCCCTTCCTGGGAGGGCAGGCTCAGCTCCCCAGGGTGCCTGTGCCGGGGGCCCCTGCGCTTTGTGCCGAGCAGGGGAGTCTCCAAGGGAGTGGCTGGATGCCCCCGAGCTGGAGGTGGGTGGTGGGAACGTGCCTGCTGGGGCCCCGGGCTCACCCCTGCTTTGCATCTCAAGCTCAAACAGATCCTGAGATGCAAAGGGAAGTTCGGTCAAAGTGGCAGAAGTTTCTGTGCCTGGAAATCAGAAGCTGGGCTGCTTCAGGTGAGAGATGAAAGTGGCTCCAGGCCAGGGCAAAGCACCCACCTGCTCCTGGAGCATCAGGGCCTGATGAAAGAAGGTTGGTGGAGCTGAGAGCCCCTGGAGAGGAGCATAAGGCACCTAGAGATGTGGACGGGTGCTGGGGATGCTGTAAAAGCACCTTCCTGTGCAGTGTAAATCCCAGCAGGCGTGTGTTCAAACTCACAGGGAGCTGCACCCTGGTGATACTCTGGTCTGATGACCTCTTCCAGCAAGCTGTTGGAAACATAATAGGTCTGAGCCCCTGGCTGTGGTAATCTAATGCAAACACGGGGCAAGCTAGAACTGGCAGCAGTTGGAAACAATCAGTTAAAACCACGGGAGTGCTACCTACAGCATCGTGGCTGCGCTCGGGCTCGGGCTCGTGCACGGCACGTGCAAGGGTCACAGCTGCAGGGGCTGCACCGGGTGTGACTGCCCGCGGGCAGTGAGGAGGTGATGGATGAGGTCAGTGGTCCTGGCTGGGAGGAAGAATCTGCTCCGTGGCCAGGGGCAGGAGGCTGGCAGCTGGCAGTGTCACAGCTTGCACTGTGCCCCTTGGGAAGGAGCCATTGTCACCCCTGGGGACAAGGCACGAGCCTGTGCCAGGAGTGTTACTGCCCTCCTTTCACGGAGGGAGGAATTGGCAGGAGGTTGATGCCTCATTGTGGGTCAGATGTGTGGCAGCATCTTTGGATTGAGGTCCTGAGTACTGCAGTGCTGCTGTGTCACTGTCCCCAGCACACATACCAGGGTCACAGCTTGTAGGGGTGAGCAGACCCCAGCATGCAGGAGGATCTGCTCTGCTTTGCTTTTATGTTTGGTTGTGTTGTTGATTTTGCTGAGTTGGTGAAGAAATAATTGCAAGTTCTTGTTTTCTTTTCAAGTCAGGATCTCACACCTTGCAGCAAGTGGAGGAGGTGGTAGACTGTGCAGCAATCTCTTGCTTTGAGAGATGGGTAGCATCCATTGACTTTTTTTGTCAATTAATTAAAATAACTAAAAGGGGCTATTGAAAACCTGGAAAGTTCTAGAAGACAGCTGTGTGTAGAGTGGTCTTTTTAGGAGGAGCTAGGAAAAGTTTACAGTATAATGATAGCAGTTGATGAAGAAGAGAAGTGAAAGATGAAGGTTTTTAATGTAATATAGTAGTTTTCAAAGCCATTTGACTCTTGAGTCCCTGTAACCCTTCAATTATCTCCTGGGTCAGGATGTTGACTGTGAGTTGTGCAGAGGCACTGGGATTGGTGGCTGTTTTGTGTGGTTCCTTAAAGAGCTGTGACCACTACCCTGTTCTGGGAACAAGCTCAGGCAGGGCTCAGGTCGGGCTTTTGGGACTCAGTGTGGCAGGTTGTTAGATGGGGAGGAAACTGTGGCTCATCTCTGCTTGAGGGGAGAGATCTGGGGAGCAACTAACACAGATTATTTCCTCCCCACACTTTGTTTGTTTTGAATTGTGCATGTCCTTGGAGTCCCACATGGCAGAAGGCTGGGATGGGTGCAAGTTCCCTCACATCCCCTCCTGGGATTTCCCCTGGACACAGAAAGGCTACTTGGCCATGGTACAGTAAGCTGATGAAGAAAGGGTTCAAGCTCTGGGGTGGAGCTGGGCTTGTGCTGTTGTGTCCCTGGGATCACCCGACGGTGGTGTCCGTTGTTACCGAGGTGGGTACCACAGCAAGCTGGAAAGCTCTGTGAGTCTTGCCAAACAGCTTTGGAAACATCCATTTCTACACATTTTGAAGACAGGCAGAGAAAATATGAAATGGTAGAGAAAACGAAAGCCTTCCTGATTTTGACCAAGTAAGAGAGGTGCTCAGTTGCTGAATCCAGTAGGACCATTGATTTTTAATAAATTTTGAAATTATCTAGGGGGGACCCGGGGGGGGCAGCACTGCCCTTTGGAGGCAGGTTGTGCTGGGGATGCGTGAGGGAAAAGCTGTGTTCTGCTCATTAGCTCAGAGCTTAATTGATTTGGCAGAACTAACGAGGAAAATACAGGAAAGCGTTTACTATAAACTATTGCTAAATGAAGCAGATTTGAACTGACACAGGCAAACGACTGGTTGTGTTAGGTAAGAAGTTGTTACTCTAATGGGTGCTTTTTTGAGCCCCGAACCACACAGATGTGCCTTCAGAGCACTCTGAGCCTGTGAAGTGCTAAGTGTTAGTAGTAGCAATAACAAAAATATAACCCCTGAAGATGGGGGAGCCAAACTCCCAATCCACCCGGGACTCCTCCCTGGGGGAAGAAGTTTGAATAGTAGGAGATTGGTTATTGAAGCCAAAGCTCAACCAAAATGAGAAACACAGCTTGAGTGGTGGGAGGGGGGCTTTCCCAAGGAAAGAGCAGCTAAGAAAATACAGTGTGAATAAATCAGGCGTCTTACTCCAAGCAGCTTGGAGGGGGACGTGTTGGCTGGGCTGTCAGAGCAGTGTGAGTGTCCTTGGGACAAGGCTTGCTGGGCTGATCTGCTCTGCTCCGTGTCCCTGGGGGGTGGGGCAGAGGAGCCACGGTTCCAACAGGCACAAATTTAAAGGACATACAAACCCTCACTGCTAAACACATGCTATTTTGACTATGACAACCCCTTTGGAGCCTGTTGTTTGTTAATCCCTCTGCCTGCCCATTCCTGGGGGATTTGATTGCATAATCTGAAGTATTGTATTTAATGCAGGATGAAGGCTAACTTAATAAGCTTGACCAGTCCTCCTGGCAGCATGAAGGATGTGCAATTTCAGTTAAAAGACTGCTACTTGTTAATATTTTGCTGCTTGGAGCAGCTCCCCGTGCAGCGGCACGTGCAGCTTCAGCTCTCTGCAGGGAGCGGGGTCCTGGGGGCGAGGGGGGGACCCAGCCCAGGGGAAAGTGTTTTGGGGGAGGCCTGTGCATGTCCTGCCAGGCTCCTATCAGCATTGCCCTTGGCTTTGCATCAGTGACAGCACAACAGGGCTGCTACAAGTCCAGCTGGTTGCTGCAGGAGGAGGTGGTGGAAGAGACCAAGAGGGTGGTAACACCATCCAGTTGCAGTGCCTGGCTTTGGTGCTGCTGGAGGCTGGAGCCACTGGGGGCTCCTCGGGCTCATACCGCCCTTCAAACACTCCAGAAAAGGCTCCCAGTACAAACATCTCCCACCCTCTCCTCCTGCACCTGAGGTGACCCAGCAGAAGAAGGGTGTATGCAGGAAGCCCCTGTGTTCAGCTGTTGTCGAGCTCTGGTTGTGTTGTTGCAGAGCGACCGGCTTTGCCTGCACCAGCTCCTGGTCCTGTCCTGGTCCCTGCACCGTGTCTTCCCTCCCAGGGGGACTCTCCCAGGCTTGCAGGGGAGGTACCAAGGCTGCTGCTGCCGAACAAGCCAGGGCTTAGGTTTTGCCTCTGAGCTGAGACGTGGTGCTGGGAGCATCTTCCGGCATTTCAAACCATCTCAGCACTGGTGGTTTGAGGTCTGTGGTTGCGGCAGAGGTGACAGTGGCTGCGGTCCCTGGGATGCCGCAGTTTGGCCTTGGACTGGCTGGAGATTCATGTCTCCCCAGACTCACTGGAAGCAGTTTCTGGTTTGTCTCTGAAAACAGTTTCTCGTTTGCTTTCAGGAGCTGGTGGGCTCAGCATGTCGGGTCAGCCCTGGCCCGAGTCCAGTGTCAGGCACGTGGTCTGCCCAGCCTGTCACCGTGTCACAGGCGAACACCTCGACTGTTGCCACAAACCCAGAAGTGGGTGAAGGGCAGGGCAGGGACATGGGCACCCAGAGCTGCTGGGCATAGCACACCGCTGGTTGTGCAGATTCCTGAGCCATTCTTGTGCAGTGCAGAACAGGTCTAGGGTGATGGAAAGTCTCAGGAGAACCCTGGGACGTGGTCTGGGTGGCTGCTGAGAGCAGAGGGGTGAGTGTTTGGGCAGCCTGTCACTGGTGTCATGCTGGTGGCTCAAACAGCACCCTGGGCCAGGGCTGGCACTGTACTAATGTGCAGAGCACAGCAAAACTGCCACTTCCTCACTCCAGAAACTTGTGATTCCAATAAAAAGTGAAATGAGGGCGCAAAGCTCATTTTAAGCCTTTTTTTTTTAAGGACATCTGCTGTGCAGGAGGTGTGCTGGTTGCTTAGTGTGGATGATTCTTGAGCAAGATTCAGCCAAGACTCATTTATCAGAGGTTCTCAGCCCGAGTGCCTCAGCTGGCCAAGACTGCACGATGATTTGCCTCCCATTGCCTAAAAAATGTGGTGGGAGGTCAGAGGAGCTCTGTGGTAACGCCTGCCCGTGTGGCAGTGCTGCAGTCACAGACCACTTGCGTCTCAAGTGCCTTAACAGTGGAGTCCTCTTCTGAGGATGACATTTTCCTCCAGGCATCCCAAAAAGCCTGGTTTTGACAGCTCTGGTTGTGACACTCGGGCAGATAAACGCGTGATTGTGTGTGTACAAACTGCTGGCAGCGGGGGGGGCCCTGGGATGAATGGGCTCGGCTGGGGAGGGGGTCGTGGCCAGTCTGGGCTCTGCCTGACACAGAAGAGGGCTTGTCCTGGCTGCTTGTCTGGCCTGTCACCATCTCTTGTTCTGCCCGTTTCCCAATGGTGTCGATGCAGTATTTCCACATTGTTTTTTAGCCTCTCTCTACTAAGACAGTATCCAAATTATTTGGTTTATTATTATCTGCATGCAGAGATTTCCCTGAGTCATACCTAAATGTTAATAAAAGCCTAATGGTTTATGTTAAGGAAGGCAAGAGATAAAACTGGAGCTCTTTTATCACAGACTTTAATGGCCTGAAAATGTCAGTTGTGTGGGAGCAACTGCCAAATTTTGAGCCTATGAAGATGATGGCTAAGTCCCACAAATCAACAAGTTTGGAGCGGATTATCGGATGTTGGCTGTGTCATTTTCCCAGGACTCCAGGCATGCTGGAAGCCAACACTTTAATCCGCTCTGATACAGCGCATGAAAGGGGCCGGGCTCCCTTTCCTCTTGCTGCTCTGCGGGGTGTTTGGACCCACTGGAGCAGAGTCAGAAGAGCCTTGCTGAAAGCAAGAGCTGTGGGGCTTTTTTTCTGAACTGTAGCCTGCTTTTGATTCAGAAATAAACTCCATCTTTGCCTAAGAACTATTTTTAAGGTCACAAACACAGGATGCAGAAATCAGTACGTTTCATGGTTTTCCTGAGTGCTGCCTCACCACTCCTCTTCCTCCTTCTGTTTCCAGCAGACGTCCTTCCCGAAGGGACATCCTGCTTGCCTGCCTCTGGGGCGCAGCGCCCAGGCCTGGGGGCTGTAATGGAAATTCTGGAAAATCACTTTTTCTGCTCCCTTTAGGCCTGGGATAAAGAACTGAACTCTCGCCGTGAAAACTGCTGAACTCTTGAGCTCTGATGTGGCTGGAAATCCTTTATCTCTGCCCCCCTTTGTTTTTGCAATCATGCTCGGAGGTTAATCTGATGAACCCTCCTCTTAGATGTGGCGCCTTGGTTTGAATTGGGTTGCATCCCTTGTGAAACGTTGCAGAAATATGGAGTCTGCCCTCCCTGGTGGCAGCAGCCCTGCTCAGCCAGCACTTGCACCTGAGGTGGCTCTTTGATGGCTTCAGAGTCAAATGTTTTGGGAGCAGAAAGATTCAAATCTAGACAAGCCCCAATATTTCTGTGAGTTACTGAGTATCTAGAGCGTGCAGCAGAAATATAGTGGCAATATAGTAAATGCCCACAGGGTTGTTTTAAAATGTGGATGATAGAAAGAGATTGGTTTTGGAAGAAAGCTTTTGGTTTATGCTTTCCCTGTTCAGAGAAGGGCAGTTCGGTTTAAGGTGGAGCAAGACTTAATCCATCCTGTGTGGTGAGAGGCTTATAAGACAACTTTTAAGTGAGATTTCCCAAGCTGCAGTGATCTGGTGCCTGCAGAAGGATGTGACTTGGCTGTGTCCTGTTTACAGTATCATGACAGAGTTCAGGTGTCCCTGTGGTGCTGTGGTACAGACAGCAGCAGTGCAGTGTCACTCCACCCTGGAACCTGAGAGGGAAGCACCATCTGTCTCCTCCTGCCCGTCGGAAGA
>NW_009954216.1:2510356-2513020 GCF_000747805.2 Chaetura pelagica | reverse complement strand
CATTTGAAAAATGGTGTTGCAGAGGAAGGATGTGTGCGGCCAAGCAAGGCTCGGCTGTGCTCAAATAGCCACATCCTGTTTACTGTGGAAAACACTTTGTGCTGGTATTAGCTCTGAAGTGTGTGATTTATAAGCAGGCAGACGCAGCAGATAAGGAACTTCCCGGGATTTCAGCCACCTGTGAGAAGAAAGGGCCGTGTCCCCTGGGCTGGGGGTGGCAAAGACAGAGCCCGGCGCTGGGTCCCGGCAGCTGCTGGGAGGAGGAGCTGAGCATCCCTGGCCCTGGGAGCCTCTGTGCCTCAGCTGCCCTGCAGGAAGGAGCCCTGGGAGCTTCGGGGGTTTAATGCTCTAACGAGTAATGACCAGGGGCTAGAGAGAATCATCCCCGAGACAAATAAATAAACCCAAGTGTTTTTCTAAAGGTCTGGCTGTGAATGGAAGAGACCACTAAGTGGGAAACAGGGATGACTCGCTGCATTCTCTGTATGGTATAAAAAAAGTTGTGTTGCCCAGCTACAGGGGTAGAGATACCAAAGAATTTGGGCTCTGATATTATTTTTGGGCTCTGATATTATTATTTGGCCAAATGCCAAAAAACTGCAAAATGCATTTAGCAGAGTCACTTGTGTCCACAACACTTGATCCTTTCGTCTTGGTCCCATGTGGACTGAGCTGCAGCTCTGAGTGCGTTGCCTTCTGCTTGGCACTTGCTTCAGCAGAGGAAGTTTTTCAAATCAGTCTTTGTTACTTCTCATCTGAGGTGACCAGCAGCAGCAGGAGTGGGGTCTGGTGTCTGCTGGGGCGCAGGGATCGAGTGCAGGCTGTTTTCATGGTGAGGACCCAGCCTGCTGTTTGTGGCTGGACGTGTGGGCAGTGCTGTGCTGCCTCTGCATTGCACCCCAGAGATGGGTGGTGCTGGGAGGGTGGGACAGGCACGAGGCAGTGGGTGCCCCAGCCCGGGTCAGTGCAGAGGAGTGGTCCTGCTTGGGTCTCATGCTCTTGCTGCAAAATCTGGAGATTTGCCCAATCTTCTGAACCGTCTGGAGAGAGGGGACAGCTGAAGATTTTAGTCTGGTTCCATTAATGAAATAGCAACTATAATAAGGGAATTAAAGTACAGGCACTGGTGCACTCGACCCAGGAAGGAGGTACTAGGCTGAACTGGCTGGTTGTCAGCTTCTCCTGCCTGGGGGAGCATGTGGTCTGGTTTCTCAACAGACACAGCCTCAAATCCTGCATTTTTTCTGCTTAAATTAGCGCTCCTGATGATTATGTTGGAAGGAATATGTGTGTTATGGCTGAGTTCATTAAGGCGTAAAATGTGCTTAGTTTTAGGGGTGTGGGTTGCAGTCTCCAGCAGTGTCATCTGGGGTTTTGCACAAGCACGTCCCAAGTGAAGGCCTCGGTGTGGAGTGGTCCCTGGCAGCCCACAGGCACGTGTGGCTGTTGCCATGTCATCCTGCAGGGTGACAGGGGGACTGCAGGTCCTCTTACCCTGAAATGACACCGCAGACAACACAGCAATGGCCCTGGAGCAGCTCTGGCTGCACTCACAGCACCTGGTAGGAGCTGCTGCCAGCGACAGTGAGGAGGTGGTTGGCAGTGAGACCATGGGGATGTTCAGGTGCTGTGGATCCACGTTGTCTGACCAGAAGCTATGAGGAGTGTCTCAGAGGATGCAGGGTGAGAGTGGTCATAAGTCTTGGGTGTGTCTCAGCTGGGTAGGAGGAACACAAGGCATCATCCCTGCTCTCAAGTGCTGCTGTCATGCAACAACGGTGCTAATTAATTTAGCGCAGGATAGTGAAGTCTGTTGTCTTGCTTTGGGCCAAATGAGCCAAATGCCTGCTCACAGACAGGGCTCTCAGATGAGGAGTCCTTAACAATTGTCCTCTGCCTGGGAGCCTTGGCAGTGTCTCGTGGCCCCAGTCCCCAGCCCTGGTGGCTCCATGGTCCAGCATGGGCTCCCTGGGCCATTCCTGCCAGGGCTGGGCGCTCAGTCCAGCTGCAGCACCTGCCATCCTGCTGCAGGGAACTTCACTGCTCTGTAGCAGTTCCTGCTCCCCCAGAGCTTTGATGAACAGCTTGAAAGCAGAAGCCAGAGGCAGATAATGAACATGTTGAGGTGTTGGGTGCAGGGCACAGCTGTACCTGCTCCCTGGGCATGGTGTGTGGCTGCAGGATGGGGCTGGTCGCTCCAGCATTTCTGAGCAGAGGTTTGCAGCCATTGCTCTTCCTCCCTTGTCCCACAGCACAGTGCCTCCTCCTGCTTGGCATCTTCCCTATCCCAGTGGAAGTTTTACTGTTGACTGCAGCAGCAGCAAAAACATCAGAGCCAGGATTTGGTCCTGAGAGTCACCAGCAAGCTTTCTTTTCCCCTCTGCCCCTCCCTCACCTCTGTTCTCAGTCACTTCCTCACTTATTGCAGAGCAGTAGTATTTTGAGTTCTTTAGCTGGAGAAACGTTTTGCTTCACCTCACGTTTGAGAAGGGAGGGGCAGGCGATGGCTGCTGGCCTTACAGCCGCCCCGCGCCGCGGCTCCCTGTGCTCCCGAGGGCCCATCCCAAGGGAAGGGGGGACGCGCCGCGGCTCCTTATCCCTGCTAACCACTTGCATCTCCCCTTTCCACGACTCAGCAGCGAGGACCCTCCCAGGGCTGCACGC
>NW_009954216.1:2508778-2510139 GCF_000747805.2 Chaetura pelagica | reverse complement strand
GACTGCAGGTCCTCTTACCCTGAAATGACACCGCAGACAACACAGCAATGGCCCTGGAGCAGCTCTGGCTGCACTCACAGCACCTGGTAGGAGCTGCTGCCAGCGACAGTGAGGAGGTGGTTGGCAGTGAGACCATGGGGATGTTCAGGTGCTGTGGATCCACGTTGTCTGACCAGAAGCTATGAGGAGTGTCTCAGAGGATGCAGGGTGAGAGTGGTCATAAGTCTTGGGTGTGTCTCAGCTGGGTAGGAGGAACACAAGGCATCATCCCTGCTCTCAAGTGCTGCTGTCATGCAACAACGGTGCTAATTAATTTAGCGCAGGATAGTGAAGTCTGTTGTCTTGCTTTGGGCCAAATGAGCCAAATGCCTGCTCACAGACAGGGCTCTCAGATGAGGAGTCCTTAACAATTGTCCTCTGCCTGGGAGCCTTGGCAGTGTCTCGTGGCCCCAGTCCCCAGCCCTGGTGGCTCCATGGTCCAGCATGGGCTCCCTGGGCCATTCCTGCCAGGGCTGGGCGCTCAGTCCAGCTGCAGCACCTGCCATCCTGCTGCAGGGAACTTCACTGCTCTGTAGCAGTTCCTGCTCCCCCAGAGCTTTGATGAACAGCTTGAAAGCAGAAGCCAGAGGCAGATAATGAACATGTTGAGGTGTTGGGTGCAGGGCACAGCTGTACCTGCTCCCTGGGCATGGTGTGTGGCTGCAGGATGGGGCTGGTCGCTCCAGCATTTCTGGGCAGAGGTTTGCAGCCATTGCTCTTCCTCCCTTGTCCCACAGCACAGTGCCTCCTCCTGCTTGGCATCTTCCCTATCCCAGTGGAAGTTTTACTGTTGACTGCAGCAGCAGCAAAAACATCAGAGCCAGGATTTGGTCCTGAGAGTCACCAGCAAGCTTTCTTTTCCCCTCTGCCCCTCCCTCACCTCTGTTCTCAGTCACTTCCTCACTTATTGCAGAGCAGTAGTATTTTGAGTTCTTTAGCTGGAGAAACGTTTTGCTTCACCTCACGTTTGAGAAGGGAGGGGCAGGCGATGGCTGCTGGCCTTACAGCCGCCCCGCGCCGCGGCTCCCTGTGCTCCCGAGGGCCCATCCCAAGGGAAGGGGGGACGCGCCGCGGCTCCTTATCCCTGCTAACCACTTGCATCTCCCCTTTCCACGACTCAGCAGCGAGGACCTTCCCAGGGCTGCACGCGGTGTCTCCGCAGGCGCGGGGGACACGCGGTGTCTGCGCAGCTCCCCGACCTGTCCTGTCTCCCCGCAGCTGCAGCCGGAGCAGCTGGACTGCGGCGCCGCGCACCTGCAGCACCCGCTGGCCATCGTCCCCCCCGTCACTGCCACCCCTGTCTTCACCCACAGCGGCCCCCC
>NW_009954216.1:2491469-2505916 GCF_000747805.2 Chaetura pelagica | reverse complement strand
AGGGAGGGGCAGGCGATGTCTGCTGGCCTTACAGCCGCCCCGCGCCGCGGCTCCCTGTGCTCCCGAGGGCCCATCCCAAGGGAAGGGGGGACGCGCCGCGGCTCCTTATCCCTGCTAACCACTTGCATCTCCCCTTTCCACGACTCAGCAGCGAGGACCCTCCCAGGGCTGCACGCGGTGTCTCCGCAGGCGCGGGGGACACGCGGTGTCTGCGCAGCTCCCCGACCTGTCCTGTCTCCCCGCAGCTGCAGCCGGAGCAGCTGGACTGCGGCGCCGCGCACCTGCAGCACCCGCTGGCCATCGTCCCCCCCGTCACTGCCACCCCTGTCTTCACCCACAGCGGCCTCACCGCCGTGGCCGTCGCCAGCGTCAACAACTACACGGTGGTGTTCCTGGGCACAGCCAGCGGGGGACTCCTGAAGGCAAGTGGGGCGGAGGGAAGGGGCTTCCAGCGTCTCTCATGGAGTTTGTCCAAACACTTGCTTGTGTTTGGTGATGGAGAGCTAATTGGATGCTGCCATGATCCGTGCAGTGATAGATGCTGCCTGCTGACTGGTGGCCATTAATTACTCTTCAAGGCTGCCACATGAGCAGGATAGCCTTGATGAACCCTATGCTGGAAGTGTTGTTGTGCAGCATTGAATTATCCACAGCTCTCCTGATAAATTTTCCCTGCAAGCTGGTGGCTTTTGAAGGCTCCATGTAGCCAGGAGTATCACTGAGAGCTGCTTCATCCCAGCTGAGTTCAAAGCAGGTGTGAATCCATGCATCTGATGGGGCTCTGCGTTAAGTGAGGTGCCAGAGGTGCTGCAGAGCAGTGCAGTGCCCTGGCTCCAGAGCCAAGCAGCCAGGCCAAGGCTCAGTGACTTTGGTGCTCGAAGTTTGCCAAAGGAAGTTTTGATGCCAGCCAGCCACAACAGTTTGGTGTGCTCTCAGCATTGAAAGTCCACAGAGAAGAGGGGACAAAAACCCCTGGAGCAGAGACAGGGCTGATACCTGCATTGTTTCAGCCTGGGATGAATGGTGCAAAATCTGGATCAAAATGCATGGATAGAGGAAAACTGATGCAGTCTCTCCCCTTTCATCCAAGTGCTCCTGGCAGAAATGTGGGAATGATCACAAAGAAACAGGCTGCTTTGATTCCTGCCCTCAGGGGGGACACTGTCACCCCGGGCAGGTGCAGTGGGGGGGCACATGTCACACGCAGCGCAGCCCCTGTTCACACAGTATTAACAGCTCTGCTCCCATTATCATCCCCAAGAAAGCAGCCTTATCTGCTGAGGCTCCATTAGGGAGAGGCTCCTGGCTACCCTTTGCTAGCATAATTTGCTCAGATAGCTCTAATCTAATTCTACAACACAGCTGCATAACCAGAAGCCCTTTTACCTTCGGGGCTCCTTGTTATTTGGCACGGGATTCAAGAGACTTTGCCTGAGTTATTGTTCAGATTTGCTGCCTGAGAAAAGACAGCAAAGGGGCAGAAACAGTGCTCGACCAGCTCCTGCCAGCAGCCATTAGGGCTGCCAGGGGTATGTTTGGGGAATCAATCAGGCTGCAGATGGGCACTTGGTGAGGACCATTATCAGTGCCACGTCCAACAGCCGTGGAAGGAAAATAGGCACTCGAGGTGTGGCAGGGGCAATGCCCTGGAAAGAGCTGGGGTGGGAAGGGTCTGTGCTGCCCAGTGCCCTTGTGCCCAGCTGTTGCCATGGTGCTGTGGTGGAGTTGCCCAGAGCTGCAGCCTGCTCCACTCTTGCCAGTGCTTGTGCAGCACATGTCTTTTAGCCCACCCAGCGCTGCTCTGGCAGGGGAGCATGTGTCCCTGCCCCTGGCACTGCTCAGGGATCTCCCCTGGTGCAGGAAAGACACCTGAGCCATAGCAATGTGGGGTGAACGAGCCCAGGAGATGGAGGGACCCAAGGTAAGCACCTAGAAACAGCCGGGCACTGAGAAACCCCAGCAAGAAAGGAGAGGAGATGATCACAAAGCTGAAGTGGAGGCATTGGGACTCAGTTTATGGACGACTTGGGTGATCCCTGGCAAATTATTTTGCTCCTGGACAGCCAGCTTTTAAAATGTGGATAATGATAGCTCCCTTCTTTTTCTGCATAGGAGCTTGCAGGGCTTGCATATGGTTCTTAGCAGAGGGAAGCCCCCTGCTTTGAGCTTCTGCTATCTTACTAGGACATGTTGGTGCCGCTCTAGTGTGAGAATTAATTAATCCTATGTTAATTAATTAATCCAGACTTAAAGAGCAGAGGCATGCTTGGTCCTCACAGTCATTGCCTTCCCTTGCTAGTAAGGAGGCAGGAATTTTCCTCGCTCTCTTTCTGTTTTAAGCTGAAAAGTGACCCTCAGGAGTAATTGTGTAGCCCTATTGTTATTTCCTCTCAGCAATGCCACATTGAATTTGCTGAGTTTTCGAGTCAAATGCCAAGACATTCTGGGATCTGAAAGGCAGGTTGATGCTCTGCAGCTCTGGCCATCACTGCCAGCACTTCAGCTGGTGCTGCACAAGGCAAGGTGGGATTGAGCAGCTGCCATGGTCTCATGGAGGCAGCAGGGATAGAAGCTTCTTTTGGCCAGGAGTGACAACACTTATTTTCCATATGTGCAGGGAGCTCCATGTGTGCAGCTGGTGAAGCATGTAGAGATGTACAGTGCTTGGAGATGAGGAATGCCATTAGATACCACTTTGATTCTTGATTATAACCAAGGAAAAATAGTCTTTCTCCAATAGTGTTTGAAAAATGGTCTCAGGGAGTGGCTTTTTCTCACTACAGATTAATCTGGACAGCACCATGAAGGTTATTAGCAGGAGATCCATTTCAGTGGCTTACGGAGAGCCTGTCCACCCCATCATGCAGTTTGACCCTTCTGATTCCACCTACCTCTATCTGATGACCTCCTATCAGGTGAGAACTTCAGTCTTCAGCAGAATAGTCCTTTGAGCATCCTGGTTTTGGTTTAGCATTCAGGCCTAAGATGGGAGCTGGAAGGCAATAAAATTTGCTTTATTATTAATGGGCAGAGCCAAGAAGTGCAGAGCTTTGGGGGGGACCCTGTGCTGGTCTGTTCTCCTGCAGGGTGGGGACTGCACCGAGCAGACTGGCTTGTCAGGCTTTCTGGTCTTGGTGGTGACCAAGTAAAAAGAAGAGTGAAAGTTAAAAAAATGAATCCCACCTGTGGGGTTGCAGAAATCAGCAGATGTTCCTATACAGACACCTGAAAATAACAGTACACAGTCTTTAAGGAGGCTTTTGGGAGATCCTGCAGACAAAAGTCTGCCTGTCAGAAGTGATCCTCAGGGCAGTTTGTGCTCAGCCTGGCTGGTGGGAGGGCTTGGTGAGAGGAGGGCTCTCTGCAGAGACCAGGAGCACTGCAGCAGGTAGGAACAGACGGGCTCATCTCCCTCAAATGAGCAGAGCAGGAACACAAGAGCTGAGCACTCCAGGCGCTGGTGGTTTGTCCTGAATTACATTTTAATCTGTCAAAACAGATGCACAACCACAAATGTTGTATGTTGTATTTCTATTTTCTAAGCCCTAATTCTCTGCAGATTGGCCATTATAATTTCACAGAGCCCTCCTAGGATGCCTCTTTAGCGCTTGCTTCAGCTCTGCTCCCAGGCTGTGCTGTGCTCCTGCTCGCGCTGGATCAAACACCCCGTGCAGCACTTGTGATCCCAGCCTCTGTCTGTTTCTTCTCCAGGAAACCAGAGGAGTTAGTTTTTCTTTCATAGCATCGTGAGGAGCTCCCAAGGAGCTCGGCAGGGTTGTGGTAAGGGGGTTCTGAGCACCATGGAGCTAGGGAGCAGCAAAGTGGTGCAGGTGAAGTGGGGTCAGGCCAAGGAGCCCACGGCCGATCTGTGCTTGCCTGATGGGGGCTCAGGGCTCTCAGCACCTTGCATTGCCAGTCTCTACTGTACATTGTGACTCAGTTTTCCTTCCCAAATGTATAGAAATTGAGGGAGGTAAAAGCAGAGACTAACACATTATTTTCCTCCACTGGCTCCTGCCAAGCAAGGCCCCAAAGGTCCTTTGGTTTCTTTACAAATTAAGGTTTCCAGAGTGATTTTGCTTTCTGGTCACTCTGTGAATAGCCAGATAGTGTTCAGCTGTCTAGAAAGGAGCTTTCTGCAGCTCTGAGCGAGAGCTTTTCACAGGAAGGGACAAGCTGTGAGTCTATCTCCACTTGATGCATCAGGAAGGCGTGGTGTCACTCTCCATAGCCTGACATCTCACATCCATTGCCAAGGTGTGGCTGGTGAGGGGCAGCTCGTGCCGCAGCAGCGAGCCCTGTCCCTTGGCCATCCTGCCCTGCCCCAGGAATGTGTCCCAGGCTGGGACAGGCTCTGCTGGGGCAGCAGTGGGGTTGGGTGCTGTTGTGGTGGGGTAACACTTGTGCTGTTGTGCAGATGGCGCGGGTGAAGGTGGCTGCCTGCAACCAGTACTCGACGTGCACGGAGTGCCTGGCCGCTGCTGACGCTTACTGCGGGTGGTGCACCATGGAGACCAGGTAGGGGGGCTTGTGTCCTGCTCTGGCCTGTCCTTTGGCCCTGAAACCTGGGCAACAATTCCTGGTGCCTTTTGTATTGCCACACTGTAGTCACACTGCCGTTAGTCTTTGCCCGTTCCTTATGAAATATGTGCTTTTCAAAACAATTGCATCTGGTCTCAGATGGCTGGGATGCTCTTCAGAGCCAGGGCTTGGCTGTGGCTGCATTGTCACGCTGCAGCCAGCTGCCCATGCAAGGAATAGCTTGCAGGCATCCCACCATGGGACACAGAGAGCCAGCACTCTGTGAGAGGCTGTCTCTTACCCCTGCAGTTATTATTCATGAGTAAGAGACAACTGGCACTCAAAAGGAGATTTACAGAATTAAACCTGGTGTTAACAAATGTGGTTTTAAAAATAATCAACCACGAATTGTTCTCCTGTTTGTTACAGGTGTTCTCTGCAGCATGAGTGCACAAACTTCACAGGGGCCAACTTCTGGACGAGCGCAAGCGAGGGAGTGCAGCAGTGCCCTTCCATGACCATCCTGGAGCCTGAGATTAATATCGACAAAGAGAACCCGGTGTGTTTGGTGTGAATACCAAATTAACCTTGTGCATGTCCCATAGAGTTGTTACCTGCTCTCAGGGCTGGCAAACACCCCTGCCCCTCCAGCACTGCAGCCTGTCTCTGCGTGGGTGTGGGTCCTGGGTTGCCAAGGGCTGTCAGGGTCAGGGCAAGGCTCTCCAAAGTGCTTGAGGTGACCTCCTGCCTGGGCACCCTGGAGCCTGTAGGACATCAGCTTCTCAGCCCCTAAACAGGACTTGTAAAGCTGCTGCATTAAGCATACTGGAGAGATCTGAAAAACTTCAAAATGCAGAAGATCAGCTGGTTTTCTGGTTTTGTGTGGTTGCTATTTTTAACAATATTTTAATGATATTTGAAATGTTTTCATCAAAACACTTTTTGTTTAAAGACAGACTCTCTCCCAGTGACAGAAATTTCTCTCTGCCAAAGTTCTTGACCAGCCCTATCATGGGGAAATCACTCACAAACAGGCAGTGGTTGGGGCAGAGCCCAGACCAGAGCTGCAGAGGGGATCCCATGGGACCCTGGCACTGATCTGCCTCCATGTCTGTGCCTTTTCCTGAGTCACCTTCCTAAAAAGCATTCCCATTCTGCAAAACTTTCTGTCCTTTCCCCTTGGAGGCTGATGGCAGAAAGACACCCCTGCACCAGGCGTGGGGCCAAGGGCTCCTGCCAGGAGCTCCTTCCAGCTCCTCACCTCCCATCACTGTCCCTGGCCAGGGAGGGTTGGTTGCACAGAGCAGGGTTGGTGTTTGCTGCTGGTGCAGGCAGTGTGGCTGGGGCACAGCCTGGGCACTGGTGAGAACTAACTGCTTTTTTTTTTTTTCTGTCCAAACGTAGGCCCTGATCATACAAATAAACGGAACTATCCCGAACCTGAACGGAACAAATATTTCATGTGACTATGGAAATAATATCCGCACGGTAGCCAGAGTGGCTGGAGATTATGTGAACCAATTCATTTATTGCAGTTTGCTTCCACGTGAGAAATACCCGGCGTTTCCAGATGACCAAGGTTTGTAGAGGAAAACAAGCTCAGGTCATTCTGTGTCCACTTTTGTGGACAGAGTTTTTCAGTCTTTTTTTTATCTTTTCCCCAGTGTGTGCACAGATAATGCCTACAGGGAAAAAAGGCCCAAACTGCTTCTGTTTTATAGGGCATATGACTTTAAAGCGTGGGAGTTCCACCATCTTAACATGAATTGACAGTATTTCAAAGCTATCAATTTTCATTTTAAACATCAGATTTTAAAAGCCAGTTCATGTACTTATTTTATTAAGATTTATCTAGTTAGAGCTTCTGTTTTAGATTTAATAAGTACCAGAGCAAAAATGTTTTAGCCCTGGGGAAATAACATGGTTATTTATATTGATACTTTCAAATGCTTTTTGCTAATTTCCCTCCTGAACAAGCACTACCTTTCAGGAGTTCTGGAAGAAGAGCAATTGTGTACCTAAAGACAGCTCAGAAACACTTAATCCCAGTTGTGCAATTAAAAGCCAAGTGGAGGTCTTCTAGTGCCACCCTGCTTTTAGGTGGCACTGAAGGGGACACCCACCTTGAGGTTCTGTGGAGCTGCATTCCAAGTGACAAGGTGACAAGGACCCACAGATCTGGTTGAGATCAGCTGAGCCTTGATGGCCAAGCTGGCCAGATCTGATACTGGCCACTTGGTGATGGAGACCGCCCCATTTTATAGCTCCTTCTGAGCAGTTTGATGCTTCATTCCAGACTTGAATGCTTGTTAAATCTTCATCTTTCAAGCTTGGAGTGAATGCTCTATTGAAGATGCCTGACTTCTGTAGGAGAAGAATTAGCCAGTCCTTTTGAAAATCCCACTTTTCATAGGCAAGTTTATAAAGCTGCATTGTTTTTCTCCCTAGCTATCCAAAGAATGGGAGATCATTAACTGTTCTGTATTGTTGGTTACAGCAATGTCCAAATGAATTTCTGGAATCCACTGCGCTGATTTATTGTACATATTCTGAAAGAGGCATTGTCTCTTGTCCCTGGTGCTTATATGGCAAAATTGCAAAGGAAAAAAAATAAATTAAGCAATTTTGGGGGGAGGGGGAGTTAGTATAGTGTGCTAAGTAGCCAAAAAAGGGATTTCCACCCTTCTCTGTGGGTTTGTTGTCATGGGGAAATTGAGCGGGGTTTTAAAACATGATAACTAACATGTTTTAATTATCCCTTTTAAAAAATACATAATTTAGCACCAACTGTAAGCAAAGACAATAATTAACTCTGTTAATTAACACTTGCACAACATGCTGGAGTTTTCTGCTGAAAGTCGCAATGTTCTTTTCTGGGGAGGGTGATAGAAAGTGTTGATTTAGGAGGGAAGAGCTGAAAGTCAGAGGGCGAAAGATGAATGGTCCAAGCTCTGAAATGCAGCCCGGAGGAAACCCTAGAGAAAACAAATCAGATTTAGCCCTTGTTTTCCCAAGGGTCTGTCTTGTCTTCTAAGCATGAGCAAGAGGCTCTTGCAACCCAATATCCTCTGGCTTGATTCTCTCAGACCACGTGGTTGTCGAAGCTGCTCTGCGAGTCAACAGCAAAAACATTATCCGGGCCAATTTCACCATCTACGATTGCAAAAGAACTGGGAACATTTACCCGAAGAGAGCGTAAGTGGGCAGGGCGGGCAGGGGGTGGGCAGGTGGGCGCTGTGGGGCGGGTGGGTGCACATACAGCCTGAGCAGGGTGGGCAGGGGCCTGGGCAGGGCTTGGCAGGGCTGCGGGGGCTGCGCTGCCGGGGACTGACACAGGAGGGTCCTTGCAGCGTCTGCAGCCATCTGGACATGTTGGGTTTTTTTCCGTGTGAATAATATTTTTGTGTGAAGCTCGTTCTGTTAACCCTTAGGCAGCAGAGCTGGGCTCCCCAGCCATCCCTGGGGCGTGAGGGAGGCCCGGGCACCTTCTCTCTGTCCTGTCTCCCCTTCCACATGCCCCTCATCTGCAGAGTGGGCTGCTGGGGAGGGGTCCAGTGCCACCCACAAACAGTCACGCCCCTGCCAGGACCGTGTCCCCCTGTGCAGCCCGAGATCTGCTCTTCTCACAGCACCTTTGCCATTTCAGATGCACCAGCTGCCTCTCGACCCGGTGGAAATGTCACTGGTGTCCCTCCACCTACACCTGTGTCTCCAACCACTCACAGTGCCATGACGCGCTGCAGATGAAGGTAAAGCCCATCAGACTCGCCTGCTTCGGGACACCTTCCCATGTCTCCAGGCTGTTGCTCTGGTTTCCCTCAGCAGCTCTGTGTCTCCATCAGCTGCTGGCACTTTCTGGCCATGGCTTGGCTGGGGCTGGAGCTGGGGCACCGTTCTCTGCTGGTGTCCTGGGGTGGGACAGGTGTGGGGCAGGTGACCAGAGCTGTTCCTGCAGGTGTGTGTGCTGGCAGCCTGGCTGGAGCATTCGGCTGTCCTGGTGTGCTCAGCGGGCTCCATCCCTGGGCTCTGTCTCCCCTCTCACATCTGCAGCACTGCCACCCCTCCTCATCATCCCGGGCTGCGTGGTGCAGTAACCAGCAACCCTTCACAATTCAGTTAGCTTTGACTGGGCTGTTGTGGGGTGTTAATAACTTGCTGGAGCACCACTGGTGGTGCTCATCTAAAGGAGAAAATCGCCCCTTTCCAAATTACAGCTTTAATAACCCAGAGGCTCAGTGTGTTCCTGCTTCTGAAATTTAAATTGAAGTTAATTTAAATAAAATTGGCCTTTTAGCAATCAATCTGCCATAGATTCAAGCCAAGCTTTTACACTGTAAATTGAATATCCCTTTGGCAGCGGTGCTCTGCTCTCATCTCAGCTCTTCCAGCAGTTCCCTGTGCTCACAGCTGGTGGGAGCTTGGCCACATGTCAGTCGTCCCACCCTTGGGCTCAGGCATCTGCTCCTCTCCAGCAAGGAGGAGGTGATTGGCTGCAAGCACGGGGGACAGGGAAGGAGAACCCTGGAAGCATAGGGACCCCCGTGGGTTGGTCCTCCATCCATGTTTGTCATGGCTCTTGCGCAGTGTGTTGCTCATTACATCTAGAGGAAGAGCTTGGGCTGTGAGAGGACTCCTGGAGAAAGTCCCTGGATTGACTTTTTCCATGACAAAGTGCTGCGTAGCCTGCAACTCAGCTGGCAGAAGCTAAAATTGCCTGAGATAATTTGTTTCCTTTGACTTAAGTGTAGCTGCTGCTGGAAAGGCAGGGCTGAGCAGTTATGCAGCAGAGCAGGGAACGATGGGCTTTCCTGGCCCAACCCATTGTCCCTGCCAGACCATTTCTGAGGAGATGCTGTGGTGAATTTGAGGACAGGATCTTGCCATGTCCAGCTGCCCCCTCATTCACTGCCCCGCACAGCAGAGTGCTGCACCTGACTTGCCATTCCTGGTTTTACCTCCGTGCCTTTCTTAGCTCTTCCTGCTGGTTTCCATGAGCAGCCTGCAGGACGAGGTGCTCTGTAGCCCTGGAAACACGGTGCTCGTCCTACAGTCAGAGCTTTCAGTAAACAAACCATTGCTGGCATGGCTGCACCTGAAAACTGGTCCACTGGGAAGCCAACGTCACAGGCTTCATCCAGGGCATTTTAAACATCAGACCCTCTGCCCTGATCCAGACATGAATGATACAATCAGCTGGAAAGCTCTTATTTCTAGGCACTGATGAACAGCGGGAGAAGGGGCTGCAAGGCGACAAGTTAATCAGTCCTCTAAAGTGTATTTTCTAGGAAGCTATGCCAGCTGCTGTGACATGCAAGGACACACCAGGCTGTAGGAGCTTTTGCATGAATTTTCAATTGTGGCCCCGCTGGCTTCATTTTAACTCTTGATTCTCCTAGAAGAGGCTTGGGACTGAAATCTCTCCCCAGTGCTTTGCTTTGTTGTTTTACTTCTTTTATCATGTACATCTCTGTTATTTAATCTCCTTGTTTATAGGTGGCACCAACTGTGTTTGGCTGAGTGTCCTGGTAGGAATTAAGTGTGTTTTCCACAGTCAAACAGGCACTCCCAGATAGTTTCCTGATCTGCAGCTTCATCAGGGGAAGGCAAGAGAGAAACCTCATGCTCACTGGAGCACTGGGGATGTGACCTGCTGGGCATGTCAGGGCTGGGCGGGCAGGTTGTGTCACCAGTGGAGTCACAGTGGGGTAACCCCTACTGCACGTGGGAAGGAAATCTTGCCTGCTGAAAATAATTCTGCATAATGGATCAAAAACGTTGTTGTCTTTTACCCCAATGGCTCCAGTGTCAAAGGCATTAGTGCGGATGTGCCCTGGGGCAACGGAGAAACTGGCTTCATTTCTGCTGTAGTTTTGCGGTACCATTTACATCTCATGAGAGAACAGGATGGGCTTGTCATACAGACTTGAATTCTGAGTCAGCTTCAGTATCTGAGCCATCAATTTCAAGTGAGAACAAAAGTAGGGGGACAGATGACCTTTAAAAATCGTTTTTCAGCTTCATTTAGGCCTTTCATTTCAGCTGTCCTGCTGCTGCAGTCCCCTTGCTGAAGCCCCTGCAGCTCATTTATTCCCTTTCCTCTGCACACGCTGGTGCACACAGCAGCCCCCGCGCCTCTGCGCTGCTGCTGTGCGGGGGGAGCCCACCGGAGAGCAGGGTCTTTGCAGGGGTTTGCAGAAATGTGCATCATGGTGTGTGAGACATCAGCTTCCCGCTGGCAGGGGGGTCAGGCCAGCAGACTGGCCATTGGAGGCTGCAGGGCCTCCTCTCAGTGTTGCTTGCACCCTGTCCTCTGACATTGAAGTGCACGTTGGTGCCCAGGCTGGCAGCTGAGGAGCGCATGTGCGTTTGCTGTTTCCTGAGGAGGGCCTTTTTTCGTGCTGGAAGATGGAAGTGCAGGCTTGGCAGCAGCAGTGCCCAGGGGATGGGAGCTGCGACGTTCCCACGCTGGTGGAAGAACCTGACAGGAGCAGGGGGGATCCCTGCTGCCCTCCTCCCTTGGCTGGCTGCGGCTTGTGGGCCTCAGGCGCCGCCCTGGAAGCCCGGCCACCATGCCATGGTTACCTTGCTGGTGAAGGGGTGGATTTTAAGGCAGTGCTATACTGGGCTGAACATAAAGCTGGTGACTCGGGGGAGGCAGGTTCCATGTGGTGCTATGCTCTGTTGTCACTGTGCTGTTTTGGTATTCACTTCCTTTGGGTACAGTGAGATCGGACTTTGGAGTTGCAGTGAAACTAATACTTTCAAGGGACTTGACGTGTCATCTTGTCTTATCATTAGGGGTGCTCAGCTTGCACCCAGCTCACCTCTTTTTTTCTTACCTGTTTTGTACCTAACAGAACAAAATTGACTGTCCACGAATTGTGCCTGCCTCACTGGACCCAATGCCCACGGGAGTATCTCGGGATATTATGATCTCACTGGCCAATGCCACTTTCTCTAAGGTAAATAGCTCCTGGAGAGATCGGGAAGCTTCGGGTGAGCCCAGGCTGGTGTGCAGCAGGGCAGCCAGGGCAGCCAAAGGGGATTTCAGTACGAGCTGGTTTCTGCCTGGAGAGCAAGTGATGGGGCTGGTCCCTGTTTGGTTTGGCAGCTGAAATCGTTGTGTTCACAAGGGGGTGGGAAGCAGCCACCCTGGGAGCGAGTGGGGTTGCATGGCATATGGACCTTCAACGGGGCCCATGAGTTGTGTCTTGCTGTGACCCTGCAGAGGATGCTAGAACACTGGGCAGCCAGGCAGCTCCTGCAGGGAGAGGAGAAGGTTGGAAGTGCTGGTGGAGCTGGTGGAGCTGCCAGCTCGCTGTGCAAGGCACTGCTTCCTCCAGACCCTGCCCTCCAGCACGCGGGCACAATGAGCTCTCCCTGCCTGTTTGGGCTTCTGTTTCCTGCATGGGTCCAGCCTCTGTGAAGGAGGATGTGCCCTCTGCAATCAGCAAGGCAAGGGCGAGAAAGCCTTCTTCCTCTGGGGATGCTGAAGGTGGCTGAAGGGGAAGCAATACTGCGTGTAGCCTGGTAGGAAGTGGAGGCAGCAGGAAAGGGGCTGAGGCACCAGGGCTTCAGGCCCTGGCAGCCTGGCTTCCTCCTGCCACCATTCACAGGATGTCCTGGGGCACCAGCCACATTCCTTCTCCTTTCTTCTCTACTTCTCTATGGGAGCTCATGAAACCTGCTGGAGCTCGGAGCATCAGATCCACGTGCCCTGACCCTTGGCAGCTGTGGGGACACTGTCTGGCTGGGGGCCAGGGGCAAAGGCTTCCTGGGCACGAGCCCTGTGCTGGAGGAGATTCCAGTTTCCCCTCCTGGCCACACGTGTGTTCGCTGAGCAGCAGCTGCCTGCTAGGAGTCTGGCCCTTTCACGTTTTTTATCTGATCCACTGGTTTTCAAAGGTTGGTTAGACCTCAGTAGTGGTGGAGCATCAACCTGCTTGGAGATGGGATTTTTTCCTGCAGAACGCAGCCACAGCAGTAACTCGGGGCAGGATATCATCTTTGTGTTATCAGGAAAACAGCATAGAGAATCTGCCTTTGAACATACTCCCAGCTGGGTTCTTATTTGAATTAGAGATTTGCTCTGTGCAGTTGGGAGGAGAAGGAAGGTGGCTTTGAGCCCAAATCATGCACTGGATTGGGCTGGTTTGTGCAAGGCAGCTTGGGACCATGTTGGCTCTCGTTCTGCATTGCAGCATGAGCTCCAAACACCCCAGTCCAGAGGAACCCACGTACCCTGCTGCTGAGGGGAAGAAAGAGAGTAGCCCAGCTAGACATGTCTCCTGGTCTGCACATGCCGTGGGTCAGACACATCCCCTGCTCTGTGTGCCATATGTCCTTGGCTCCATGAGTGGAAGCCCCACTCCTGGTCATGACTCTTGATGGCAGCAAGCTGTGGATGTGTAATGGAGCAGGATTAATTAGGTCCATTAATTAATGGAGCAGGCCCCAGTCCTGCTCACAGAGTTGGGTTCTGCTCTCCTGACTGGAGACGTGTCTCAGGTACTGGTGGCAGAACCGCGGTGGAACCTGGCACCTGCCAGATGGGTTGATGGAGACGTTGTTGTTGCAGCCATTGTGCCCTTGTGTCCCCCAGGAGACAGCTCTGGAGTGCCATTTTGGGGTGGACAGGACGTTCGAAGCCCGGTGGGTGAACTCCTCCACCGTGGAGTGTGTGCACGTGCTGGTGAGTCGGGGTGGGCTGCGAGCCCCTGCTCTGCTGGGGTTTCGGAAGGAGCTGCTTGTTTACCTTTCCAAATGGGAAGAGTTCAGCTCAGGCAAAGCATTTGGCTACCTTTCAATGTTGCTATTTATGTAGCTTTTATTCTGAGCTAGGAACTGGCCTGAGAAAATGCTCACATGCTCATCGAGGAGCGGTGTGTGGTTGTTGGAGGGCCAGCTGCACCTCTGAAACACAGCAAACATTTGGGCTTCCACTGATGGGAATGTCACAAGTAGCAGCTGGAGGGGAGCACTTTCCATCGTGTCACCTGCAGAACTCTTATTGTAGCCTGCTGCTGAATAGGTGCAGACTGGCCAGCTGATTAGTTTTCCTCTCTGTTTCTGCTAAAAATAGCAGCAAGGGCTCTGCTCTCGCTGGCTGTGCACTGTGTCCTGGCGCCCTTTGTTTGCACCTCAGCAAAACAATTAAAACAGAAAATGGCTTTCCCTCTCTCTCTGCTAAAGATGACACCCTCCCATGCTGAAAAGCAGTGGTCAGAGAAGCCTCATGAGGAATGTTAATCCATGTAGTGTGTGTATGGAACCTTGTATTTTACTGTTTCCTAAGCTTTTGTTTATGTTTTTTGTGTGCGTGCAGCTCCACACAGCAGAAAAAAGCCATCTCTTCCCAGTGAACCTTCAGCTGAAGGACAGACCAGACAGATTTATCGACAGTCCAGAGATGATGACAGGTCTGAGTTGAAAATATTTTTATTCTGTTCTCATCTGGTCAGCTTGAATGACTCTCAAATCCTGGCAAAGTTTATGGGTTCAGGAGAGACACCACGGTGGAGCCAGGCACAGCTCGGTTCTTTCTATCAGGCACACACAAAAAATGTATTTACCCAGAGTTGTGTCCATGTGAAGGTGTGCCCAGAGACCAGCTGGATGCCCTTGGACATCCCCTCTGCACCAGGGAAGGTCAGGGCCTGTCCTTGGGCACAGGGGGTGGCTCAGGGCCCCCCTCAGCAGAGTGTGGGGTGGGCTGTGCCTGTGCTCTCCGTCACAGCAGAGATGGGGGTGCTGCCAGGCCTGGGAGAGAATTCCTTCCAGAGGAGATAAGGGACAAGGGAGGGCTCTGCCTTGAGCTCCCACAGGCATGTGGCATCAAGGTTCAGTCCACTGTACAAACGAAGGATTTTTTTTTTACCCCTTCTGTTTTGAGAAAGAATGAAATGTGTAACATTTCAGCCCTGGCC